>NC_084984.1:14690599-14695599 GCF_963691925.1 Scomber scombrus
GAGGGGTTAAATACAAATGAGATTAAAATAAAGTGTGAGTGATTCAGTGGTGGTAATTTGAGATTTAATAAGAAAAAAACTCTTTGTATGTAATCCATAAATTGGTGCCATGACTTCCCTTTTTACTAACAGATATTAACCTAAATAAGCCTCTTTCAGCTTATCACAGAACTTCTTTCTACAAATTTAACCTCATCATAAAGTTGTCTTGGTTTTTTTTAGCATATTTTCATATCAGATTTACATGTAAGAGTTTATATGGGAGCTTGTATTATCTTTACAGAGCTGACATGAGGTTATTAACCCTCCTGTTGTCCTCGAGTCAAGGAAGGAAGATGGAAGAAGGAAGGAAAGGAGGATGGAAGGGAGGAAGAAGGAAGGAAAGGAGGGAGGGAGGGAGGGAGGGAGGAAGGAAGGAAAGGAAGGAGGAAGGAAGGAAGAAAGAAGGAAAGGAAGGAAAGGAAGGAAGGAGGGAAAGGAGGGAGAAAGGAAGGAAAGTAAGGGGCATGGAGGAAGGACCGAAGGAAGGGTGGAAAGAGAGAAGGAAGGAGGGAGGGAGGGAGGACAGACGTAAGGAAGGAAGGGAGGAAAGAAGGAACAGTCAAAACAGATGGGGTCAATTTGACACGGGAGGACGACACAAAGGTTAAAGCAGTAACATGGAGGTAATAGGCTTCACCTGTAATCATCACCGCTGCTCTGATTGGAGGATTTGAGGTCTAATTGAGCTGATTTGTTTAATTGTCTGCATCAATTTACATTAACAAACGTACACAGATTATTCTCTAAACTTCATTCACTTGTTTTTATCATTCAGCTGAACTGTTATGTCATTGTATCAGTTAAATCTATCGTCTTTGTTTGGGCATGTAGCGTATTCTCCAGAAATTTAACAATACACACACCTACACACACACACACATCAGCATCCAGTTGGGTAATTTTCCTACGAAAACGCTGCTCGAGGAGGTTTCCCAGAAGCGAACTATGGCTCTAAATTAACTTCCTGTTTAATAATCCCAGTTCATTCATAAAACAAGGAAGATATCTGATATTGATATGAGGACGAGGAGTAGACATTACCCATTGTTTAGTTCATGTGAAGAACAGTGTACGGCCTTGTTGTTGATTTCCTGCCGTCATTTTTTTTTAAAAGATGAAGTGAGTGAGCAAACTAAATTAATTAAAAGGTGATTTTATCCGATTTGTTTCATGCTGTAACAAGAGGATTTCCTTCTCTGCTTTTTCTCCTTTTTTATCATTCATTCATTAACTCATGCTGTTACAGGGTCAAATTTAAGAGTTGTAAAAACACCATATACACATTTCTTTTAGCTGGACTTTTCCTAAATGTGACTCGTAGTATATTAGATTAGATTAGATTAGATTATTTTATTTCGAATGTGTAAAACAAGAAAAAACTAAACAAAAACAAAAACAACATGGTCTCAACAAAGCACAATGGTCTCACTGAAAACAGTGAACTTACACCTAACAGAAAACGGAAAACATAGTACATAAAAATAGACATTTTCTGCAGACATCTCAGGCTGTTCATCTGTTTTATAAATAGATTTTTTACAGTAAGGTTATAATATACAGTACTGTGCAAAGGTCTAGCTTTGTTTTAGCCATGTATTAATGACCATTCATACAAGATACAAACAGAAAACACAGGAAATAAGTACACAAATGAGAAAAAAAACATGATTTACAGAACTAAATAGCTTCTACAGGCAAAAGTCAGTATTGAGTGTGACGTCTCTTGGCACTAAGCCTTTTGGGGAGACTGTCCTGAAGTTGATAGAAGCTGATTTCCCTTTTGAGAGCGGCCTTACTGATGCAAAATACAAAATACAAATACAGATGTTGCAATGATATTAATTAAGGTTCCTTTCCATTTAAGGTTTAACCCCCTGTTGTCCTCGAGTCGAGGAAGAAGGAAGGGAGGGAGAGAGGGAGGAAAGAAGGAAGGAAGGAGGGAGGGAGAAAGGAAAAGAGGAAGGAAGGAAAGAAGGACAGAGAAAAGAAGGAAGGGAGGAAGGTAGGGGGGAGGAAAGAAAGAGAGAAGGAAGGAAGGAAAGAAGGAAGGAAGGAAGGAAGGAGGGAGGGAGGGAGGGAGGAGGAAAGGAAAAGAGGAAGGAAGGAAAGAAGGACTGAGGAAGGTAGGGGGGAGGAAAGAAAGAGAGAAGGAGGGAGGTAGGGAAGGAAAGAAGGAGGGCGGGAGGAAGGACAGACGGAAGGAAGGAAAGAAGGAACAGTCAAAACAGACAGGGTCAATTTGACCCGGGAGGACGACACGAAGGTTAAGAGAGGTTAAGAGGTTTAAGTTTTAAGAGAAGGTCACAGTAAATATTTGCCACTTTAGCCTATAGAAGCTGTTTTTTCCTGTTTTTTTAATACTTTAAGTCACATTTTCTGGTTGTATTCTAATAGAGAGACTGAAAAATAATGATATATGGTCAATATAGCATTTATAAAACAACAGATCTAATGATGGCCTAAGACTTTTGCACACTTCTGTATATAATATGTCTATTATATATAAATTATAGCTTATTATGCAGTGGTTTTCCCGCTGACTTGAGATCAGATTGGGATCTTTGTGTGTGTCCTGGTTTACAGGAAGCACTGAGATCTTGTTCCTTAGTATTTAAGTTAATGACAGACTACAGCGTGAGGTTCGGACTCTGAACGAGCAGCTGTAAACTTTGATCATCAGCAGAAAGTTTGACATGTCAGAACAAGAAGTTTGATGCGTAACATGAATTATTAAGTGTCAGTCACGAGATAGTTTCTCTGGTTTGAACTTGACGTCAAAGAGTCTGACTGTGTGTGTGTGTGTGTGTGTGTGTGTGTGTGTGTGTGTGTGTGTGTGTGTGTGTGTGTGTGTGTGTGTGTGTGTGTGTGTGTGTGTATTTCTGTGTGTGTGTGTGTGTGTGTATTTCTGTGTGTGTGTGCGTGTGTATTTCTGTGTGTGTGTGTGTGTGTTCAGGTACACTCAGCTGAGCAGTCGGGTGATGAAGCTGAGTCAGGAGCTGAAGGAGGAGCAGGAGATGAACCGCTGTCTGAGAGCCAATCAGGTGCTGCTTCAGTCCCAGCTGGCGGAGGAGGAACGCAAAGGAAAAGAAACCGGTGAGAGACGAGTAACGATAAACATTAATAAATAAATAAATTAATGATTCAAACAGCACAACAACATTAAGATTAATATTAGAGATTCATAAAGCTATAAGGAAACATAACGTATGAAAAGCAGGGAGCTATTTTTGTCTCTTTTCTTTCATGTCCGCTGATCTTTTCTTTTGTTTTCAGTCCATTTTTACCAGTGTTGCCTCTTTCCTTCCTTCCTTTATTCCTTTCTTCCTTTCCTTTTTTCTTCCCTCCTTCCTTCCATCATTCCTGCCTGTCTTTCTTTTCCTTCCTCCCTTCCTTCCTTCCTTCCTTCCTTCCTTCTTTTCCTTCCTTCCTTCCTTCCTTAATTCCTTCCTTCTTTCTTTCCATCTGTCCTTCCTACCTTTCTTCCTTGCTTCTTTTCTTCCCTCCTTCCTTCACTTTTCCTTCCTTCTTTCCTTCCTTCCTTCTTTCCTTTCATCTGTCCTTCCTCCCTTTCTTCCTTGCTTCTTTACTTCACTCCTTCCTTCCATCTTTCCTTCCTGTCTTCTTTTCTTCCTTCCTTCCTTCCTTTCATTTTTTTCCCCTCCTTCCTTCCTTCCTTCCTTTCTCCCTTCCTTCCTTCCTTCCTTCCTTCCTTCTTTCCTTCTTTCCTTCTCCATTAAGACACAAAACCCTCATTTAAATACTGCTGTCTCCTCCCTTGTTGCACCGGATTTCATTCATGCAGTTACTCTTAGTATTTATTAAAACGTTGCTTCATTAAACGAGTGAACAGTTTTCTGGGATGACATTATCTGGCAGAGGTGCAGGAGTGAAGTGCTAGTATATTTGGTCATGACTTCTTCATCAGGAAACCATCAGAGCACATGGTGATCTTATCTGCTGCTATAATCTTTGCAGCTGAATCAGTCAGATCGGTTTCAACCTGACCAGAGGTTACCAAACCATGAGCTGAGTAACGGCCCTCTTGCTCTGTATTACAACACTGATGCACCGTTAATCATGAGTTGTGATAGCGTCCAGTCATGTTTTAGTGTTCGTAGAAGAGCAGACGTCCTTAAATTTGTGGTTGAGGTCTTTCTGAGTAGCAGCAGCATCCTGCTTATAAATGCAGTTTACTTTTAACTATTCACTCTTTAATTTCCTTAGAAATGAGCATGCTGATATATATATATATGACATTTATCAAGGCGGAGGGTGGAGATAACAGTGTCTTTATCGTCATTGACTTTTAAAAAACACAAACCCACTCCCTGATTAAAGAGATTTTATCTGAAGGGTGCAGAGAGACGGAAGAGAAAAACTTTTAGAGTTGGTTTAAAACGTTTTTTGACCTGCAGCCAAATTCAGTAACGCATCAAGTAAAAGATAAATAAAAACCCGTCACAGTGCGCTGCAGAGAGTTTTCCTGATTACAGAGTGACTATTTATTTTGTCTTAACAACATTATGATTCATTGGGAGTCGTGTTTCTGTCCACCTGCTGAATATAAGTCCAGTATTCATTCTCTTTTAGCTCTGTTTTTTACTTTCATTAAATACCGGTAATTACTCCTAACAGTATAATGTTAAAGAACCTGTGAATTATAGAGTAATACAGATTTTAGCCCCAATAAATGAAGAAACCCTCCTGTCTTTTTTTAAACTAATAAGAAAGAAGTGTCAAGAAGAGTCTAATATATTAAGATTTTTTTGCAAATTAAGAACTATGTATGAACTTATATATTAATGACCATATAAACCCACTCAACATATATTCCTGTTTGTTTTTTCTTGTAATTTGCACCTTTTTTTCCCCCTACAAATGAAGCGTTAAACACTTGTAAATGACTCCTACTTTTCCTGGATTTCCTTTCTTTTTAATCAGCTTCAGTCCATTTTGTA
>NC_084984.1:14700599-14940599 GCF_963691925.1 Scomber scombrus
ATCTGTGTGTGATGTTAATATATTAAAGAAAAAGAAAAAAACATCTATTTTGGTCATAAAACGTATTAATTTGATCAAAATTGTTGATTTTTTTTGCCTCCTTTAATCTTCTATTGTGCCCAGTTTAATGTCATATTATCAGTCTTTTTCTTTTTTAATTAACTTTTTTTTTTCTTTTACACACACAAGAGTTAGTAGATAAATCACTCTTTTTTCTCTCTACTCTTTTTTTAAAAGATGACTTTTCTTTTACACTTAAATAAGTAAATAAATCTCTTTCGCTCTCCTTTTCCCCGCTCTTTCTCCTTTTTCTCTTTTTCACTTTTTCCCTCTCTCTCTTTCTCTTTCTCTCCTTTTTCTCTCTTTCTCTCCTTTTTCTCTCTCTCCTTTTCTCTTTCCGCCTCTTTTTCTCTCTCTCTTTCTTGCTTTCTCTCTTTCCTTTTTCCCCTCTTTCTCTCCTTTTTCCCTCTCTTTCTCTCCCTCTGTCTTCCTTTCTCTCTCTTTTTTAAAAGATGTTTTTTCTTTTACACACAAGAGTTCAATAAATATCTTTGTCTTTCCGTCTCGCCTTTTTCTCTTTCTCTTTCTCTCTCCTTTTCCCCTCTCTTTTTCCCTCTCTTTCTCTCCCTCTCTTCCCATCTTTTTTAAAATATGTTCTTTCTTTTACACACAATAGTAGATCAATATTAGCTTTGTATAAAAAGGATAATTAAGTTTTTTCATGTTTTGCTGCTTAAAAAAAAATCCTTTTAAACTGGAATAATTTTTTTCTGTTCTTCAGTAAAATGTTTAAAAGTTTTTTGAGTGTTTTTTTTTTTGATTGATCATTATTTTTGCACTAGTCTCCAAAACCAACAGTGAAAATGAAAAATGACTCAGGATTGATATGAAACAGAGCAGCGGCTGCTTTACAAGTCTCCTTCTTTCATATCGGTGACGTTTGTTTTTATTTGGTGTTGGAAAGCCGGAAGCACACTGACAGGAAGTTGTTCTTGGACGGAGGAGGAGAGAAACAGGAAGGTCATATCTTGTTCGTACTGCCTTCTGTATGTCAGTGATTTCCAACAAACCCAGTTGGGGGGGAGGTTAAATGAGGTACGTGTAGTTTAAATGAAGCTCCTGCTGCAGCCAGCGAGGCGTCTGCAGCTTCACACATCACTGCTCAGGAGGGAAATAAACTAAATTTGACTTGCAAATCAGTGTGAGGTAGATTTTTTTTAAATGTGTATTTATAGCTGATGAACTTCCCACCAAGCTGAACGGCACATGCTACAAACAGAGTATAATTACGAGTCAGGTTGACCTTTGACCCCTGCAGTATAGTGCAGCAGTTCTGAGTCACAGAACTGCTGCACTATACCAGGAATTTTATTCTGACAGCTGCGATATCTCAAACGTAGCAGAAACACATCCACATATCTACAAATATCAACAAAAGAAGAGAAATTTCAACAAAATTATCAATCTTGACAGTTCTGGGTCATTAAAACTAGAGTAATAAAGGTTTCAAGTGTTGAAATATGTCCAAAAATGTCCAAAAGTTTGTAATTTACACTTTAAATTTGTTAAAAAATGTCCAGAAGTCAATTAGTTTAAATGTGTCCAATTTGTTAACGTGTTTGTTATTAACGCATTAACTTTGACAGCCCTATTGATCACATTTCACTCAGTAACTCTGCTTTAGCTGGAATGTCCTCAGAAGTTTCATTCTTAATCAGGATTGTCAGATTCAGTCAGCAGCTCATTAAGGTTTAAGGGATTTTGAGAAAACATTCAGCCCCCCGCCCCTTTACGGGATCATTGACATCATGTTTTTCTGACCTGTGAGCTCCTCCTGTTTACAAAGCACAGACCACAGACCATATTTTGAAAACACTGAAGTGTTTTATAAGCTGGTATTTACGACCCAGCTGGAGGAGAGAAGAGGAACGAGGTGTCAGAGAGGAAGACGGGAAGAAGTCAGTGAGTCACATGATGGAGTGATTTAATAGTAGAGGTGGGAAATTATACCTACAAATAACAAAACAAACACAAAGCTCCTTTAAATCCCAAATTATCGTCATCTGTCTTTGTTAAATCTAATCAGGCATTAACCTTCACATACTGCTCATATTCACACTCTTCACAGTTTCTTCTTATAATTAGACTCAGATAATAAGTTAGAATAAGTTAGATTATTCAGTTTTTACACTTTGTATTTATGCAGAAAAAACATGAACTATATTAAATGTGAAGAATGCAATTTTTTAAATTCTTGAATAAATATGAGTCAAAAACTCATATTTATAAAGTAAATATATCAGCTGCACTCAAATGTTTTAAAGGAGAAGATATCAAATTTCAGGCTAAAAGTAAGAAGTATTTAAAGTATTTACAGCTTTTAAATGTAGAAAATGGGTCAAATTGAACTTTCACATACTGTTCAGGGTTAAATTTAACCTATTTTGTTTCATTTGACAGCTGTAAAGACACAATATACACATTTCTTTTAGTTGGACTTTTCCTAATATGACCCCAAATATACAAAAAATTAAATAAAATGCATCTTTTTTATTTTTGTGCAGCTGATACACATTTTTATAAGTGTAAATATGCAAATTAGACATATTTATATATGCATCATATTCTATAAAATGTCCTAGATCATAAAATAGTGATCGTAAATGTCTTTTTTTCCCATTTGATTAATCAAATAAACATTTATAAATTACTGATGGGGGAATTTATGAATGTGATTTAGTGTAGAGGCTAATTATGAGTCAGAATATAAACAGTATTGAAAGGGTTAAGTCTAATAAACCTTCCAGAAACGTGAAATTCAACAACATTTTGGCCGTGGAAGAGCCATGCTGTGTTTCCCTTTTTAGATATAATCTTTAACAGTGTTGTAAATCTGTTTTATTCTTAAATAGATTAAAATAAATAAACATATGCACCTAACTGCTGATCCCTGCTTTATACATTCATCATTTAAACTGAGAAAAACGTCCATTTAAAAGCTTTAATAATTAGTTTTAGTCGACTTTAGTCCTTTAAACTCAACAGAGAGGAGATCAGCTGCTATCTAAGAGCCTCTTTAAATAGTTCATTTGACTTTTTGATTCACCTTTTTGCTAAGAAATAAACACCAATAAATAACACTCTCACATCAGTCGAACTCAGCCATAAAACAAAACATGTGTAATCTCCAAAATGTCAAACTACTCATTTAAGTAAAGTGGAGCGTGGGCTGAAGTTTATACGCCTGTCACTTCACATAACTAGAGAGCAGAGCAAGTTTAACCAGCTCACAAGTGTCCAAACGCACATGTAGTTTAAATTTTAATTATAATTAAAGCTAATTTTGATTTAAAAAGCTTTTAAATCTCACTTTCAGTCTCCATTATTGGCTTTAAAGTTCAATTAACCCTTTGTAGGTCTGCTACGTCACTTTGTGTCATGATATCTGCTCAAAACCAAAATCTATTTAAACCATTTCACTTTTTTTAGGTCAATCTTTACCACTTGTATGAGGTATGTAATGCACAGACAAACCATCAGATTGTGTTATGGGTTTTTTTTTTTTTTTTTTGGGGGGGGGATTACGAGAATAAAGTCATAATATTACAAGAATAAAGTAGTAATATTACGAGAATAAAGTAGTAATATTACGAGAATAAAGTCATAATATTACGAGAATAAAGTCGTAATATTCCAAGAAAAAAGTCATAAAAGAACTCTTCCCGCTGCGTTAAAATGAGGAATGTTGAGCATCTTGTGAAGTACTTTGGTATCGGTTTCACATAAAAGGAAATACTTAATCTTTTGGCTCATCAGCATCAAATTATTATCAGAATCAGGACTTTGAAACGATCGTGCAAACGACTGAGTCTGTTTCTAAGAAAGAACCACACAGACTTGGAAGAAATTGCTTGTTTTGTGGAAGAGGAGCTGTCTGGTAGCGGTCGACTGCATCTGCTGCCATTCATACCACTTTATTCTCCTAACATTATGACTCTTTTTCTCCTAATATTACCACTTTATTCTGGTAATATTATGACTTTATTCTCGTATTTTTACGACTTTATTCTCACAATTTCCAAAAGTTTATTTTGTGCAATATTTTGTTTATTTCTTGTATAATTTATCAGCTGATTTTAAGGTGAATTTATTGTCTGTGGTGTGTGTGTGTGTGTGTGTGTGTGTGTGTGTGTGTGTGTGTGTGTGTGTGTGTGTGTGTGTGTGTGTGTGTGTGGTGGGGTTTGGGGGTGTACTGTATCTGTATCTGCACTTTGACTTTGAGAAGTGTAACAAAGGAAACCAAAAGAGTCCAAATAAAATTCTTCCATTTAGGTTTTTATTGCTGCTATTGTTGCTTCCAAAGCGTTTAAAGGAAGCTTTTACAGAGCTGGATAATGAAAGCAACAACTAATGTGATTACTTACTTTTGCATGTTGAGTAATATGTTTTTAAACGAGTTATTGCATTTCTCCAACAACTGTGTTTTTTGATCAATATGCATGGCCTTTGTTCTCCTACTCCATGATTAATGTCTTTCTGATTGCATTTTCTGTTGTATTCCACTTGAATCATTAATCATTTCAAGATGTTTAATCAGTCCAGGAGGATTGGACGGTCATCATAGAGCCAATCAGCCTCATAGTTAACATGAAGGGTCAATGAGAGAAAAGAAATCCATGTTTAACTCTCCTGGTGTCCTCGAGTCAAGGAAGGAAGGGAGGAAGAAGGAAGGAAAGGAGGGAGGAAGGAAGGAGGGAAAGGAGGGAGGAAGGAAGGATGGAAGGGAGGAAGAAAGAAGGAAAGGAGGGAGGAAGGACAGAGGGAAGGAAGGAGGGAGGGAGGAAGGAAGAAAAGGAAAGAAGGAAGGAAGGAAGGAAGGAAGGAAGGAAGGAAGGAAGGAAGGACGGAGGAAAGAAGGAAGGAAGGAAGGTAGGAGGGAGGGAGAGAGGGAGGGAGGGAGGGAGGGAGGGAGTGAGAAAGGAAAAGAGGAAGGAAGGAAGGAAGGAAGGAAGGAAGGAAGGAAGGAAGGAAGGAAGGAAGGAAGGAAGGAGGGAAGGCAGGACAGAAGGAAGGAAGAAAGGGGGATGGATGAAGGAAAGAAGGAAGGGAGGAAAGAGAGAGGAAGGAAAAAAAGAGAGAAGGAGGGAGGGAGTAAAGAAGGATGGAAGGAAGGGAGGAAAGAAGGAACAGTCAAAACAGACGGGGTCAATTTGACCCGGGAGGACGACACAAAGGTTAATGTTGTCATGGCCTCAAAGAGGTTGATTGATTTTTTTTATAATAGCCCTTTCTTGGTGTGACCTACAAAGGGTTAAGTGTCTTGTAAACTCATTCAGATCGATGTGAGATAAACCGATGTTGGTGTCAAAGCGAGAGAGATGCTTATCAGATTGAAGCATCGTGAGAAACTAACACCTCATACATGCATCGTGTTAAAAATACATGTGCCCGTCTGCAGCCCCAGTGTCAGAGCGCTCAGCGCCACCGAAAAAACATCTGCCCCCTCCGCGTGATGATGAGGATGCTGTCGTGTCTCACTGATCTCGTCTCTTCCTGCTGCAACATTAACAATTTACACACAGCAGCTTGTTGAAAGTAAACTGTGTACAGAAGAGCTGCATGAAGCTGCAGAGAAATACTCTACAACTCCTCCTCAACTTCTCTTTTTCAGCCCTTATAGAAAAGGTTGAAAAGAGAAGTAACAGCCTCACGATGTCATATGAAGGGTTGTTATAGTTACTGATGAACATGTTGATGATTATAAAAGGAGGTTACATCTGAAGTCAGACCTTTAAGATTTTGCTCAGGAGGGTTTTTTCCTCATTTTTTTGTATTTAACATGTAACTGAATACATATATTGCTGTTTTTAATTAGTAAATAAATCATGACGTGGGCTTATTTGGAGCACACATGGACTTAAATGGAGTCACAGTACCAATTAAACCCACTTTATTCATCAAATATCTTTATTTTATATTCCAAAATCTACATGAACTAATAAATACATTTTCAAATGAGAGATAAATGTTGCTTTATAAGAAATGATCTCCCTTATAAATGATGTCAGTATCCATGAAAAACAGCTGGACTTAAATTTTGGTGCTTAATGGGAACATTTACCCTAACAGCTGTAATTGAAATATTTACATTACTTATTACATTTTAAATAAGGTAACTAGTAATCTGTAACCTATTATATTTCCAGTAACCTTCCCTCTTTTCTATATAAACAGTGTTTGTCTTTAAATTATAATCAGACGTTCAGGTTTTATGAATGTGACAGTCTCCTATGACTCTGCTTAGTCTCGCAGCAATCCAGTCATGCGAGTATGGTCACATATTTTATTTTATTTACATATTTAGTCGTAGGCAAATAATCCCGTATGCAAACATTCGCTGCACCTCCCGGTTTTTTTTATTTATATCCTCAATAAGGCCTTCAAAAGTCTAACTAGAGCTGCACCTTTTCATGCATGTCACAGTCTCAGTTTAACCTTTTCTTTCTTGATTGAGTGTTTCGTCTGCATAAAGTCACAAGATGGTGAATAAACATGTAGATTACAATCATCTGATAGCTTGTTTTTATGATATATTCAGTTTATCACGTCATATACCAAACAAAAGCAGCAAATTGTCACATTTTAGAAGCTGGAATCAGATCGATCAACTATAATGTTTGATTGATTGATGAATTACTTGTTTTAGCTCTCAGAATATAATAGTAATTTTCATAAACTGAAAACTAAACAAAAAAAACCAAAATTAAATAAAAGAAGTTGTAATATTGATCATTTTAATGCTGATATATGCAAGTAGGTTAATATTGATAAAACTGATGAAACAAGGCTCATGTGGGCGTCATTAAGGGGAACAAATCTTTATAGTAACATCGAAACTCACACAAACTGCGTCACGGCAGGTTTTTAGTTATGCATGCAACTCTTAATAGTTACGCAAAAGTTGCCTTTATGTGGTTTGGGTGTTTTCAGTCTTTCTCCAATTATCTTCTAAATTCTGTCATGTTTTAACTTGTAAATTGTACCGTTTTAATATTATCCCTCTAAGTTCAACACTGATGCATCTACACAGCAGTGAAACGAGGATTCAGAGTCTTTATTTGTGTAAAAGTAGCGTTAAAATACTGTGAAAATACTCCAATTATAAGTAAGTCATGCATTCAAAGTAAAAAGTTATATTATTTTACAGTATTAACATGTGCAAAGCTGCTTTTAACTACTTTATATAGTGTTGAGTGGTTTAATCTCCACCAATACATTATATTTTACATATTTATATACACATTTGATGCATCCACACTGCAGTAAAACAAGTATTCAGTCTTTATTTTTGTAAAAGTAGACATAAAATATTGTGAAATTACTCCAATTATAAGTAAGTCATCCATTCATGATCTCACTTTAGTAAAAGTAGAAGTATTTTTAAGCAGAATGTACTAAAAGTATCAAAAATAGAAGCATTAAAAGTAAAAAGTTATATTATTTTACTGTTTTAGCATGTGGAAAGCTTATTTTAACTAATTTATACAGTGTTGGATGTACAAATACGCCATATTTTACATATTTTTATACACTTTTTTGTGCAAAATCTTCAAAAATCTAAAAAATATCAAAGTCTTACGTGCTGAAGTTCAAAATTGACAATGTTACTGCAGCTTTCGAGTGAATTTATTGGAGTATAAAGTTGAATATTTCTGTTTGAAGTGAAGTAGAGCAGAAGTGTGTACTTAACTGAAAGTTATGAGTGTTGTTACTTTACACCTCTGCAGTCACAGATTCCCCCCCACCCACCAATACTGAAATGACCAAGTCTGCGGTGAAATGTTCTTTGGTTTCTTTTGACGTAGTAATTAAACACTTCCTGAGTTATTCAAGGAGACGCAACCACTAAACTTCTAGAAACTAATAGTAGAGCGTCTGCACACAGCATTTTATTAGCTGCAAAGACTAAACAAAAACATTTAAATTAACAAAATATGAAGAAAAATCCCTTAAAAGTAGATTGTGGCTCACTTTCTAAATGTCTAGTTAATAAATAAAAGCAGGTGTTTTCATTTCAGCCTTTAAATAAGAAAAAAAAAATTTGAACTCTTTCAAAAAGGGCACCAACGTGACATGTGATGGGTGTTAAATGAACCCTGTGTTGTGTGTAATGTGTCTGGCCCCTCACACACACACGCACACACACACACACACACACACACACACACACACACACACACACACACACACACACACACACACACACACACACACACACACAGCAGAAACTGGAAAGAAAAGAAGAATGAGTGAAGAGAGAGGAGGAGCCACACATGGCTGACAGCAGGACTTGGAGGTGAGATAGACTGATACTGAACAAGCTGCTCTTCCTGAGTTGGAGCTGTTTGCTGCTGCTGCTGCTGCTGTGTGGAGCTGTTCTCTGCCTCCTTCACTCCCAAATTATGGACTAATCTACTACACAACTTCCAGATTCAAGCACCTAAAAAAAAAATAATTAGAGGTAAGCAAACTTGTTTTCTTCAACTTCCTTCTTGTTTTTTTTTTACACTCTGCTTACTTTGCTGTGCTCTGCATGCATCGCCTGCAGGCTGAAGTGTGTGTGTGTGTGTGTGTGAGATTGATACCATTTGCTTTCTGTGCTCCTTAATTTGTGAAACTCAAACAAAAAAAGAAATTTTTATAGATAACTAATACATGTGTCCGTATGTGTTGTTAATTGTATAGTATACGCATGTTTTTGCAGCCAATTCACACATTTAGAGAAGAAAGGGAGCTTCTTTTTTTCACACAAATCAATCAATCAATCAATTTATTCATTTGCCTCTGTAGGGATAATTAGATATGCAGCATACATTTAGCATTCATAAAATGGCACCTAAATGCAACTCTAAGACCAACATAAATACACATGTAAAGAAAATACTGAGTCACAGAGTTTAGAGGGCAGAGGATATTCATCCAAACTTCATCCAAGTGTTGAAGAGCTCTAAAATGTTTGGTATGCAACCGGCCCTTTCAGGTCCCTGCATGTGAAAAGAGAAGAGAGGGCCAGATAAAGAACTGATACTGGCCTTTTCTCCCTCTCTCTCTCTCTCTCTCTCTCTCCCTCTCCCTCTCCCTCCCTCTCTATCTTTCCTCTCTTGTGTGCTTAAACTAGATTCTTTTGTGCTAAAGTAAAAAAAAAAGAAGGTTTTAAAACTTTTAACAAAAATGTCTCTGCCTCTAGTTGCCAAGATTAATATTTGACTCTATTCACACAATGCATACACTGTGCTCATGCTGTCCCTCCTCTCTGCTGCACCAGGAACAGAGAATGGAGGGAGGGAGAGAAAATAAATCCTAGAAGACAAAAAAAAGGGAAAAAGAATTAGACTGCATGTAGTACATTTTTGTTGCTGACCTCACCTCCTCTGGGTGTAACAAATAGTTCCTCCTTTTGCTAAAAGACAGGAAAGAAAACAGAGAAGGGAAAGAAAACAGACACTTAAAGATTGTAGTGCAACCAGTTTGATTTCATTTTATTCTGAAGGCTGGCCTGAATATATGAATTATTTGGATGACACATTGGTAAAAAAAAAAAAAAAAAAAAAAAGTGTGCAGAACTTAAGTATTAAAGAGACTTTTATCATCAGAAACAGAACTGCAATGCATGATGTGTTCAACCACAACTTGAGTTAAAACCACTGCGCTAAGGTTTGCAGAATTTGTAGCCATTGCATACAAGTTAAATGCAAAAAAAAAAAAGGTGCTGCAATGTTCGGCTTGTGTGTGTTTTTTCACTGAGAGAACGTTCCTGAAAAGATTGCACTTCCTTCTTTCTGCAGGGAAGGCTTCCAAAGTATTTTGGAGCTTGATTTGAATATCATGCTAGATGGGAAACAGCTGCTCTGTTCCTGGGAAACAGGTGTTGTGTCATATTTCAGCGGAAGACTATGAAGTAGCATTAAAAACTGATCAGATAAAGGTGTGAATTGCAGCATAACTATGGTTTAAATTGTCATAAGAGAGAATCATGTTGTGTTTGAGATATTTTACGAGCCCTCTTCAAGAAATTGGCTCTGACTGGATATATTTTAACAACCCTCAGCCTCCGCTGAATCTGCAACATCATAGATCTTATCATCACTGTGTGGTGTATGTAGGCACTTTCTTTTTCCCCCTCATTTTTGACACATTCTTATTTTTACTCTTTGACTGGCCTCGCTGTTCCCGTCAGATAAGAGGAAATAGCTTTCACAGTAGTATTGCATCTACGACATTTTTTCAGACACTCTTCCTCTCTCGCTTCCTGCAATAATTTCCTCATTTATGTGCAGAAATAATATCGCAATGTACTTCCACTTTACTTAATGACATGACGAAGCAGTTTTTCTGAGGTTTACTATATGCTAGAGCCTCGTGGATGTCACAGACGTTGGTTAGAAGTTGGGTTAATAAAACACTTTCTATTTGGCTTTGATGACTCTTTTTTTCTTTTGATATTGACAATAATATTAAAGATGGAGTAACAATATTTAGTATAAACATTAAACCAGTGCTCTTAATGTTGAGTCTCTGTAGGTTAAAGAGTCTTAGAGTCTACTTGTTGCGTTTTAATAATGGATCCAGTAGAGGCTAAAATATTCTAATCCAGCCCATTGGATAAGTATGCAAAGAATTAAAATAGCAGGAAAGTAATTCTAGGTTTTTCAATAAAACACAACACACTGCTAAGCTCACTTATTTTCAACTCGACATTCACAGTCATGGTCTCTGATCTTCCTGCGGATGTTTAACTTCAGATAATTGACTTGCAGTGTGATTCAGATCTGAAGGGTTTGAACACATTTTATCAGCATCTCTTATCAGGGTAACCCCAATGACATCTGTTTTGTAAATGGATGGTTAATATGGTAAAATTATAATACTTTACCGGACCGGCCCTTTTGAGATCATATTGGGCTATAAGTAACCCCTGAGCTAAAATGAGTTTGACACCCCTGCTTTAGTATGTGTAAAGCTCCAAAAACAGTACAGTGGATTCTACATTTCCCATAAACCCAAGCTGAGATACCACGGTGATGTTACTTGAGTCATTTTCTTAAACTAAACAAACGCTCCTTCCAGAGTCACACACATTTTCTGTTTTAACTAGTAAATTGCCTGGTATGCTTCTTCAATGAAATGCCTTTTAAACTCATCGTTAAAGTCACACTTATCAGTATTTTATACATTCAGTGGATCAAATGTGTAACTTAGAAGGTGTTGCTCGTAGTGATGAAACCTTAACCAGTATTTGTTGGCCATGTGAGGGCAGCAGAATCACAATACCGACTTGAGACACATATTCTGCACATTTCCAGGTTAATATTTATATTCTTTGGCACTACTGGAATATATTTTTGCATGATTTCCAGTTAAAAACTTTATGCAGCCACCTTAGTTAAGCCTCTGTCTGAAACAGGTCGTATTAGCTCCTGTCTCTTTAAGGCCACCGCCAAATTTGATGCTGGGTCCACACAAAAAAAGAATGTGTGCAAGTTATTCATACATTTATTTTCACATTTTAACAAAAAAAAAACCTGACATTGACCCATATACATAACAGTAAATCACAAAAAGCAGAATATAGCACCTTTAAATTCCTATGGCAGCTCTTTTTTTTAGCAAACAGCTGCCTATATTAACACATCCAGTAGTCTACTCCTAACTCGTTAGCTGCTAAATACTCAACTATGTTCACCAGCTAGTCTACAGCTAACTGTGTCAGACACAGTTAGCTGTAGACTAGCTGGTGAACATACGCTGTACACTACCTACACAGTGTGTCTGTGAGTGAGCAGGTAGTGTACAGTGGATTTTTACAGCTCTTACAAATAGTTGCCTACTGTGGTCCAAAATGACACAATTGCTGAGAGTGAAGCAACACCGGAAAAGGTGTGGGTTGTAAAACTAAAATATGCTGAAAGTAAGACTTAAGTAAAATTCTCCACATAGCTGAAGGTAAATGTGGAGTCAGGTTCTCCAGGTTCACTGTGTGTGACTCCTTTTAGAAATATTGATTATAGCACCTTTAGTTACTCTATTCAATGTCCTCTTTTTCTCTGCAGATGAGTGACCAAGACAGCACCTCGGCCTCCCAAACAGAGGGAGAATTTGAGGAGGAGATGGACGGAGACATGGATGGGGAACGAGAGATAGATGAGAAACATAGGGGCAGTCCGGTCCCAAGTCTATCCAGTTTCTCCACGTCTCTGGCCGCCGTCATACGCATCAAACAGAAGTACAGGGCCATGAAGTTGCGCCGCCAAGAGATGGTCCTCGGACTGGGAGGGTCGGCGGCCCTCCTAGGAGCCCCATCACGCACCAGTCCCAAAATTTTCACCTTTGACGCACTCACCCCATCTTCCATCCCCAACTTGTCGTCTGTCCCTCAGAAGAAAAAGAGGAGAAAGAGGAGGCGGGTGCTTTTTCCTAACAGAGGAGGACGAAGGGCGCCACCGAAGCAGGAGCGCAGCCGAGCCAAATACTGTCTTTACCTTCTCTTCGCAATCGTCTTTATTCAGGTAAAGTAACTCATTACAACCCTCGCTGTAGCTGCTACATTATAAAAATACTACTCCAGTTCTCTCTCTTGTATATTTTGGAGCATTTTAAAGGCTAAATTACTTCCTACCACTTTCTACTTTTCAATGAACAGGCAATCTGTAAGAAAGCTTTTAATGAGGAAAGGATACTCGCCACCTTAAAAGGAATTGGATGTGTAGGGTTCTGATGTCACATTGGTCCAAATCTACTTGAATTTATACTATGTTGTAGCCTTCAAAATTAAAGAGTGACATGAAGGTACCCTGTGTTTCTGAGATGTAGTTGCACTGTGGGTCCCTGTTTGTTTATCTCAACATGTTTGTTAGACTCTTTTGGCTTCCTCCTGGGTCAAAACTGACTTTATAAAGCATAAGATATACTATATTATCACCCAGTTCTGTGTTAGACCTTTTTAGCCAACTTCATTCCAACTTATTACCACAGGTTTAGTTATGGTCAATAAGGTTCATTTAAAGAAACTATACCTCCTTTTTGAGTTAGCGCCTGTTGTTCTCCCGGATCAAAATTGACCTGAGGATAACAGTAGGGTTAAGGATGCACATAATGTTTGTTTGTTCATAAGAAGACTTGACAAGGGGCCTTTATTTAGCACCAATTTCGGAACCAACTGGTTATCTCTGATGACAATTTAGCCTCTGGGGGCAACGGCCAATTTTCGAGGGTTCCACTGTAGCCAGATGATATCTGGATAAGGGATATCCGGGCCAAGACTTCCTCTTCTGGTGCTGGAATGCTGGTCATTGTTGTCCAAACAACATTTTGGCTAATCTCTACAAACAGATGTATGCATATGAATGCAGATAAATGTCAGACAATAGTCCATGGATACAGAGATCGAATTTCGGCCTATGCGTTCCACCTCTTTTGCTCTACATGCAGGTAAACATTCGTACCAAAATCTTGTCCTGTTGCCTACACATTCAACATTCATATGGTAAATGAGCTGTACTTCTATAGTCCTTTCAACCACTCAAAGCACATTTATACTACATGTCACATTCATTCACTCACACATTCATTCACCATTGGTGCCACCATCGGGAGCAATTAGGGGTTAAGTATCTTCCCCAAGGACACATTGATATACGGACTGGAGGATTGGCGATCTTCCGATTAGTGGACGACCCTCCTACCTCTTGAGCCACAGTCACAGCCATATACGTAGATATATGTTTATAGATCACTTCAACACCAGGCTAAAAGGCAACATTTCTCTGTCATCTGTGGTTGAAAGTTGCAAGTCTGTTTTGTCCGTGTTTGGCGTGGTCTTTGACGCACCTGTAACCCTTTAGTGATGTCACGGTGTAATGATGCCCCATCAAGTACACTAAGTACTTGCAGTCTCTGACTAGAAGTTATGTCACAGGAACTGAGTAGAGACAAGATATTTAGAGGATGTTAAGTCATTCTAAAAACAATTTGCACATGTCTCTCCAACATGACGCTTGACTTACGAAATGTTTCCTGCTATCTTGACTTCATCTAAGGTTGTTTTACAGGGTCAGGGTTAGAGTCATGGGTCCTGAGAGAAATATAAATTACTTTGTTCTTTTTCTTTTTTAACACAATTTAATCGCAACCCATTGATGGCTAAAGAAGGTTGAATCTCGATTTTTAAGCCAAGTTACTGGAGCAGGATGAGTGATGGTCAGTGCAACACAAATCAACCACAAATATCTTAACGTCTTCTGGATATGTAATACATCAGGATTAGATCTAACATCACCAGTTAAACCAGCTTGAGTTTGAGTAAGCTAACTCAGCAGGTAAACCCAGCAACATCAGCTAATGACCAGCTAAGGTTTGAAGACCCAAATATACCAAAGACTTTAGTTATCCAGGTGAAATAAAGTAAATTGAATCAAATTCATGTTTAAGTTGAGTAACAGAACTGTATAGACACAGTCTCTGTTCTGAGCTAGTATGAGCCATTTAGTGCCAATCCAGTTGATATCAAGTCATTAGGATTCATCCTCTGGGGATCATAACTGTCTGTGAAAACATTTTGTGACGATCCATCCAATAGCTGAATGTAATAGTGCAGGATTAGATTATTTGTCAAACTACTATTTTCAAGGTACAAAATTAACTGAGTTGGTAACTGGTTTACCAGATGTCAAAAACTTAGCTTGAACCAGCTCTCCTAAATTGGTCTACCAGCTGATCACCAGTTAAACCAGCTTGAGTTTGAGCAAGATGACTCCGCAGGTAAATCCAGCAAGACGAGCTAATGACCAGCTGAGGTTTGAAGCTGGTTCTAGCTGGATTTTACAGCAGGGTAGATGAATGTGGCTGAAGTCGATCTCAAAAACAGTAGGCCTACTGCCTCACAGAGCTGCTAGCGTGGTAATTGGTTTACCAGCTGTAAAAAACCTAGCTCAAACCAGTTTAAACCAGCTATAGAAAACTGGTCTACCAGCTGATCACCAGTTAAACCAGCCTGAGTTTGAGCAAGATGACTCCGCAGGTAAATCCAGCAAGACGAGCTAATGACCAGCTAAGGTTTGGAGCTGGTTCTAGCTGGATTTTACAGCAGGTTAGATGAATGTGGCTGAAGTTGGGATCAAAGACAGTACCTCCTCACAGAGCTGCTAGCGTGGTAATTGCTTTACCAGCTGTAAAAAACCTAGCTCAAACCAGTTTAAACCAGCTATAGAAAACTGGTCTACCAGCTGATCGCCAGTTAAACCAGATTGACTGAGCAAGATGACTCAGAAGGTAAATCCAGCTAATGACCGGCTACGGTTTGTGGTTCTAGCTGGATTTTACAGCTGGGTAGATGAATGTGGCTGAAATCTGACTCAAAGACAGAACCTCCTAACAGAGCTGCTAGCCATCTTTATACTGGTTATCCTGGTGAAATGTAGTGAACTGACTCAAATTCATACTTAAAAACTGAGTATATTCATATAAGTTGAGTAACAGTACTATGCAGTCTTGTTTGATGACTCTTCTCTTACAACTTGCTTCTGTCTTGAGTTACACTATGACTTTGTACATCATTAACTGCTGTCTGAAAGAAGGATGCAGCGTTTAACTGAACAGCTGCATGTTGGGTCATATCAGTGTTTATTCAGTCAAGAGAAACATAAAACGCTGATATTCGGACCACCACACTCGATATCTTCTCTCAGTCTGTTGCTGTTGTTATGGTTGGATTGATAACAGTGGGCTGAAGCCAGCTGCAGACACATTTCACTGTGTTTCAGTAGGTTTCTGGCAATATGATTAATTGCAGATTCATTTGGGAATGTACGCCTTTAAAGCCACAATCTAAACTGAAATAGTCTTACAGTATTACATCATCTTGAGGAACTATTTAGTAAATCCTGAGGCCCATAGCTCATTTATGCCTTAGGGTCCATTAGTGAGAAAATCCATCCATGACCCCCCCCCCCCCCCCCCCCCGCAGCATTATGAGTAGTTTATTTCAGTTTCAAACATAAACATTTCTAACGGGTCCAAGTGTGTTTGCTGTTGCAGTTCGCTAATGTCAGCAGTGGGTCGGAAAGAAACCTGCACTCGACTGGTACAGATTACACCAATGATTTAGTGAAGTAAACAACTGAGCTGGCAGAGAACGGGGATACTGGGATGTAGTAGAAATGGAAACTTAAACCTTTATGTTACACTGCCTTTTATAGCCAATAGTAGATTGTAAGACTTTCTGCTTTTTGCTTCCCGTGTGAAAAAGTTCCCAACAGGTGCAATACAAGGTCACCATAACGTTTTACTGCTCATTAAACAGAAGCAGAGAGGGGGATTTCTCAGGGAAGTAAAGCAAATAAAGGTTAAGCTTTGAACTCTTAATGCTCAGGAGACTGAAATAAATGACCTGGAACTATGACAAATTGCTCAAAAGAAGCTTATCAAGGTGACGGATATGAGATATTTAATCGTCTTGTACTTCATTGACAGAAATATTTGCATATCAATAGATTCAGGATCCTTCAATGAGGGAAAACAGGGATATGTCTGCACTTCTAAGTAGACACATATATTTCTTTTAAAGGAAGCCTGATGAAATAGCCTGATAAATAGATAACAGGCAGTATAAGGACGGTTTTGGTCACATTAGACACATTTTTAAAGTTTCTGTCTTGTGTTTCTCCAGGTGTACAATGCCATAGAGAACCTAGATGACCACGTCCTCAGGTACGACCTGGAGGGGCTGGAGAAGACGCTGAGGAGGGAGGTGTTTGGGCAGCAGGGAGCGGTGGAGGGTCTGCTATCCCACCTGAAGGATTACCTGTCTACCTATGTACACAACAAGCCCCTGGTGGTGTCCCTGCACGGTCCCAGCGGAGTTGGCAAGAGCCACCTGGGACGCCTGCTGGCCGGACACTTCCGCTCCGTGGTGGGTGACACGCTGGTGATGCAGTACTACGTCCTCCATCACTGTCCTCAGGAGGCTGAAGCCACGCACTGCGCCCGCAACCTGTCCACGGTCATCTCGGAGATGGTGGAACGAGCCGAGGAGGAGGAGAAGATCCCGCTCTTCATCTTCGATGAGGTTGAGCACATGCACAACGAGATCCTGGACGAGCTTTTGGAGCTAGTCTCAACCAAACAGTCCAACGAGTACCTGAACGCCATCTACCTGTTCCTCAGCAACCTGGGTCACGCGCACATCACCAAACATATGCTACACAACTCCTCGAGTTACTCCACGGCGATGTCGGCATCGGGTCGCCAGAGTAACCTGGTGAAAGAGCTGACTCCGATATTACGCACCACTCTGGAGAAGCTTCACCGGCTGTGGACAGAAGCCGACATCTTACCTCTGGGCCTGCTGGAAAAAGGTCACGTGATGGAGTGTTTCCTGGACGAAATGAGCAGAGAGGGGTTCTACCCGGATCACACAAGCATCGAGCGCCTGGCGGGAGAGATCGAATATCATCCTTCAGTTGGGGCCCACCAGTATTCTCTCACAGGCTGCAAACAAGTGGTGGCTAAAGTGAACCTGCTGTGAGACCCTCTGCAGGAAATGTTTGGATGCTTCATATTCTTTCAAGCATGAAGAAACTCTGCGTGAGACGCAAGGGAAGTCGTACGGTTATGAAACTTGAATGATTGCAACACGGAGCCAAAGTTTTGTATGGGTTTTTAAAAAAAAAAGAAAAACAGAGGAGCAGTTTGTTCATTGATGAATGACGCTGAGGACGTCCGGCTCTGTTGTGGAGAAGAAGAGTCCTGTGAAGAGGTTTTTTTTTTTAAATGGCCACAAACTTTCTTTTAAAGGGTCATTTCACCATAATGATATAAGAAAAATAACTTTATTACAAGAGTTTTTTCCAGAACTTTCAATCTCCTCTCACAGTTTTTTTCTCAGTGGTCATGATGATTTTTTTTTTTTATCCATGTTTGAAAATCAGGGATGTTTCACTCAATGTCCAGTTACTGCCTTTTTGGAGACTTTCAAACACATCTCATTTTCCTCAGCAGATGTAGTTTGATTAGTCGTTGAATAGGATCATATAAGATGTTGTTGTTGTTGTCTGTGTTTTTTTAAAGTCAAGGCTGTTTGAATCAATTTTCAGACTTACTCTAACCCTAACCTGTTTAACATTTATTCAGCATTTCAAAATCAATACAATCAATTCAATAATTTTCTTGGGCTTTCAAACACATCTTACCACACAAAGTTACTCCAGTTTAGTTCATTCATTTGGTTTTTAACCCTAAAACAGGCTGGAATGGAAAATGAGATGTGAAAAATACTTTGATGTTACTAGTTATCTCATTTGCACCTAAGTAAAGAATTTCCATAATTATATATATATATATATTTAAAATGTTTTGTATATTTAGGATTTTTTAAGTTGTATCTCCACCAGGATACGTTGGCCATATTAAGGTATAAAAATGGTCATAATGGTAAAAACTATTTAATGTTTTATTTAATATAGAGAAGTGATAAATTATTGGTTTTCCCCACTCATTAATATCACAATCCAGTTCTACAAATTGCGTTTTTTAACTAATTAAACAACCACCTTAACCATTCATGCTGTGTTAAAGACTCTGAGCTCCTGGTGCACGTTGCCTGTTTAAGGGTTAATTTACATTTGAACATTTTCAGCTTCTTTTTACCACAAACTTAATAATCCACAGAACACTGTAAAAAGTTTTCACTGGTATCACTTTCTATGACGCCTGTGTCTATAATGCATTATAACCAGGTTTGGGAAGGTTACTGTGGAAATGTAATAGATTATAGATTACTAGTTACTCTATTTAATCTAATGTATTTAATTTACTTAATCAGAGTAATGTGACTTATTACATTTGATGACCACCAGCACCAAAATCTAAGTTCAGCTGTTTTTCATGGATACTGACATGATTTATAAGGAGATCATTTCTTATAAAGCAACATTTATCTCTCATTTGAAAATGTATTAATTAGTTCATGTAGATTTTGGAATATAAAATAAAGATATTTTATGAAAAAAAGTCAAAAGTCTGGTGCCTTTACATGTAACTACTTACCCCCCAACACTGATTATATCATACTTATAATGCATTATAATCTATTCATAGCACTGTGTAATTATAATTATAAGCACTCGTAAAAACTCATAATCACATTTTAAAGCACTGACACTTTTTGCAAGGCTCATAGTATATTATAATTCTCATAGCTGTAATATATTATAATCATTAAAATGTTAATATTCTTTTATAATATCCGTTAAAGTGCACTATAATGTGATTATAAATTACTCTAACTGGTCATTGGGTGCTTTAAATAATACAATTATTGATGATTAGGCATATATAAAACATTACAAGCTGATTATAAGTCACTATAAGTGGCCATTGTGTTTATGTGTCTAATATTAAGTAGCCTATTATGATACTTGACCTTATGACACATTATACAATTATTTACAATGTGTTATATTTATTGTTATAAAGCATATTGAATGTTTATAAGTGCTTAAAACTAGAATTATACAGTGCTATAAGCAGATTTTAATGCATTATAAGCATAATGTTTATGATGTATTTTATAGACATGGGTTTCATAGAAAATGCAACCAGTTGTTTTTTTTCTTCAATTCAAACTGTGGATAAAGTAAATTATCTTTATATTTAGATTAAACTGAAGTAAATTAGAAAAATATGTTATGTGATTATTAAGTGAACTGACTCTTTAAATCTTCTGATGAAACGCATATTTCACTATAAATATTTTCAGGCAGCTCAACCAGACATGAATGCTGATTGTAAAGAAACCAGTGAAGGATGCTTATTACTGCTCATTTTTAGAGATAAAACACAAACATTCATCCTTAATTTAAAGTGAGGAAGCTCATAAATGTAAAATGCATCTAACAATCATTTTAGGATATATAAGACTTGTCTTTTTTTTTTTTTTGGACAGAAATGTGATGCGAACATCGAAACAGGTTATATCTTCTTTGTTTGTTAATACGTGGTTCCTCACTAGTTTATTTATTAAAATATATGTTCCTATATATATATATATATATATATATATATATATATATATATATATATATACATGGACTATATGTTCACTTTCAGACACAATTTTAAAGTAAAAGCAGACTTGTATTAGCATTAAGAGTAATTTGTTGTTTTTTTAATCAGTCATCATTGTGTTATTGTTCTGTGTTCAGGTATCTTTACTAATGTTAATGTGCGGTGAGTGCCTTGAAATTAAAGACGCCTTTTAAACCTTCACATTTTGGTCTCTGGTTAGTATTTCCCAAAATGTTAAAAACTGTTACTTTAACTCAAGGTCCACTTACTGGCTTACTTTTCCAAGGCTTTCAACTTTATCCATTTTTTTTCTCCCCAGCAAATTTTGTGTGTGTGACAAATTTAATCTGCTGAGGAAGATCTTGATAAAAAAAATTAAGTGTTTCTACTTTCACACAAAGAAATACAAACTTTAAAACATGTTTTTTTTTTTACTTTATTATTAGAATTCCCTTAGTTGACATTGGAAAAAAAATGAGGTACTGTGTCTAAAATGACAAAGAAATGAGTTTTAAAATCATGACAACATAATTAGATGGAAATACATATTTTAAATGTATAAACCAAAGAAAAAAAAAGACAGGAGGAGAGACAGGATAAAGACGTAAGACAGTTGGGACTTTACACCCTTCTCACATTTATCCTATTAAGCATTTTGTTTTTCTTTGACTGGAATCATTGAGAGAACAATAAACTGTACAGATCTGAGGAGTGTAGATAGAGAAAGAAATCAAGAGAAAGAAAGAGAAAGAGAGAGAGAGAGAGAGAGAGAGAGAGCGCTGACAGTAACGAGTGCAGTCCCAAGAGCAACATGAGGAAACAGCTGGCTGTCGAAGTTAACACGCCCGGTGCCACTGAACCGCTAAAGATACCTACGAGACCGTCTATGCAAAAACAACCAAAGAAGAAGAAATAAGAGAAAAAAAATAAAAAAAAATCCTCAAATGATGACGTCCTCGTTCTTTGTGACCGCTGCTCTAAAGACAAGACAGATGAAAACAATATTGTAGAAATGTAAGGAATAATATAAGCTACCTAACTACCTAACTAATTAATATAAAGCTACCGGAAGATTCCACTACATTGATTTCACCTACCGATTTAAAAATGAGAAGTCACAAAAAAAAGGATTAAAAGATCATTTGGGGAGCATCTCATTGCTCCTGTAAATCGATTAAATAATGTCCAAAAAACACTCCTCATTAAAATGTGTTGTAACAAAAAAAACATGTACATGGATTTAAAAGTGGACAACAAAACTGAGCAAATCAAACAAAACAAAACACTCTGCACCTTTTTTTTCTTCCTGTTAACCAAGCAAATAAGCTTCTTCTTTTATTGTTTTAAGCTCTGCATCCCACATTCTTTTATATGCGTTTAGGAACAGCTGGAAAAAAAACTGAAACTTTATGTAAAAATGAGCTACACACGTACACCGATAGCTACGTCATCAACAATCGATCTACCTAACAAGGGGAAATAAATAGTTTCTGCTTCAATAACCAGAAAAAAACCCGGTAACAAACCACATTATGCACCGTCAGTTTCAACCTCACAGCTCCTTTCTTGATGGGGTGGTAAGGGGGGGGGGGTTAAAGAAGCTCGGACTCGACTATTACTGTCAAAAATGCTTGATAAGTGTGTGAACTGAGAGAAGGGAGGAGGAGGAGGAGAGGAGGTGCTACATGATGATGGTGGTGAATAGGGACAGAGGAGTGTGTGTGTGTGTGTGTGTGTGTGTGTGTGTGTGTGTGTGTGTGTGTGTGAGGGGCTTTTTCTTCTTTTTCATTGGAAGGGGTCCCGACTCGAGGTTGTTCTCTCTCTTTATGCTTCCAGCTCGAAGCCCATCCCCACTTTGTGTCCACCGGCGTTGAAGTTCTTCCCGTCGATCAGAGCAGAGAGGGTAACCTTCACACCTGCAAAAAAACCCACAAAGAAGAAGTAATTAACTCTCACTTTCTGTTGTAGTACAGAGGTTTTAAAGTTTTTAAAAAGTGGGAGGTGGGCCTGGTTTTTCTGGATGCGAAGAAATATTACATTACTTATTTTTAAAAAAAGGAGATGGTACTTCTGTGTTCTCCTCATTGCACCTGAGGTTAATTCATTTACACTTCCTTCATTTCCACCACTGAGGTGCCTCAGAGCGACGGCCTTTAACCACTCCAGCAGATTAGTCTGACTATTAATATACATGTATAAAAAGTATAATACATACAGTTTCAGACTTAATAATAATATAATATAATAAAGAATAATCCTCATGTTTTATTAAACATTTCACAGCTTACTGAAGTCTCACCTCTTTATAAATCTTGACCTATTTTCATTTGATAAAGTCTAATTTCTTGTGGCTTATTCTATCGCAGAAATATGGCGTGTGTGTGTTCTCTGTGTGTGTGTATATGTGTGTGTGTGTGTGTGCCTCTCCATTATGGTTAATGTGGTGTTTTGCAGCAGCTCCGTGCAGAGTGGAGCGACGATGCAATCATTGACCTCTGACCCCAGGCTGTGGTAACGTTTGTGGGTGAAGCTAAATTCTAAAAAATGAAGCTACTGAAATATCAGGAGGAAGTAGCAGCTACCAAGTTGGCGACAAAAACACTGTTTGAGTTCTTTATCTGTAGAGATTAACTGCTATAAGAGCAGTGCTGCAGCTTTTAGGTTAAAAAGTTGAGCTTCCGAGCATTAAATAACTGCACAGAAACCACAGGACATACAGCACAACTCGCTTGTTTTCCACTATAGATATATATATACATAAAATAAGCAGAATTAAATCAGATATTAACACAAAAAACCCCAAAATATACAATTTCATTGCTTTTTTGTTTGTTTGTTTGTATGTTTTTGTGTCTTTTGTCTTTTCTTAAACATTTCATCTTATTCTTGAAGATACTTGTTTATGTTCGCGGCATCTATTCTTCAGTAGAAGCTGCGATGAAGCTTTTTTAAAGAGATAAATTAAGCAGCTTTAAATCAGATGAAATATACAGTTTAATTTGGCTTTTACCCAAAGTGACGTACATCTGATGGATAATGCAACACAAGCAGGGATGCATGGAAGAAGTTTTTTGTTTGTTTTTCTTCTGTCACTTCTTCTTATACTTAAAGATACTTGTTTATGTTAACGGCATCGATTCCTCAGAAGAAACTGTTATGAAACTCTTTTTAAAGAGATAAAATAAGCAGAATTATATCAGATATTATAAAAAACCAAAAATGAGCTGTCCCAAACCAACATCTGGAGTCGTATCATCTCTTAGATCTTCATCCTCTCGAACGTTTGACGCCAAGCCAGGCAGCGTTCTTCAGATCGTCTGTTACAGATTATAAACATCTCACACAGAGAGAGACCGGCCTCCACAGCTGCCTTTTTCCCAAGAACAGATAACACGACGATTACACGAGTACCTTTAAGAATCTAATCTAAATCTTGTTATTAGAGACCCATAAAAACAAACAAACGACTTCTTCTCTGCGTTACTGCTTATGTTGCATTAACTCTCAGATGTACGTTGCTTAGGATAAAATCATCTGCTAAATGAAATGACTGTAAAGTTTGATTTATCCTCAACTTTTGAAAAATGTACATCGGTCTGCAACAGCACTCCTAAACAAAATCAATCTTTTTGTGTTGCATAACTTAAGTTTGTTTATTATTGAAGATGATTTATGGCTGTAAACATGTTGCTGATGATGCATTTACAAAATTAAACTGAATTTAAAAAAAGCAGGTGTTTTTTGTAATAATATCTGATTTAAAAGCTGCTTATTTTATCTATTTAAAAAAAAAAAAAGCTTCATAACAGATAGAATAGATGGCAGTAACATGAACGAGTATCTTCAAGAAGAAGAAATGTTTAAGAATAAACTTCTTCTCTGCAGCCCTGCTCATGTTGCATCAACTCTCAGATGTACGTTGTTTCTGCTAAATTGAATTACTGTAAAGTTTGATTTATCCCCAACTTTTGAAAAACGTGCATCCGTCTGCAACAGCCCACCTCAAAAGAATCAATTTTGATGTATTGTTCATATTCTGTGAAACACAGTTTATCTTTTTGTGTTGCACTACTTTAAAGTTGTATTATTACTGAAGATGATTTGTGGCTGATGATGCATTAGACTACACAGACTGGAGCCTACCTGGCCGGAGGCTCTGGGTGTATCCAACTCCGATCAGACTGGCGTTATTCACTTTGGCCTGCAGAGATGAAACAAGACATTACATGAAGCTAAAAAATACAAACCCAAAATAAACAAAACAGCAGAATCATTCATGAGATATTTTCTTGAGAGAGCTGTAATTCAATGTTTCCTTCACTCACAGACAGAGAGGTGTCTTTATCCAGCTTGTATTTGGCTGCGATGCCGAAGCGAGTGTTGTTGCTGCCGGCGGTCCAAGCCAGAGTGACCGCTGTCTCCAGCTCATCGTTCACCTTCTGGTAGATGGAGCCGCCGAACTCGGTCCCGTCGTTACTGAGAAAGAGAGAGAGAGATGCTGAGTCAGAAACATTCATGCACACAAATCCTGGCAGTAAGGACAGATGGAAGGAAGGAAGGAAAGATGGAAGGAAGGATGAAAGAAAAGTGAGAGGGAAGGATGAAAGGAAGGAGGGAACGACAAGAAGACAGGAAGGAAATAAAGGGAGGAAGGAAAGATGGAAGTAAGGAGGGAGGGAAGAAAGGGAGGAAGGACGGACGGAATGAAGGAAGGAAGAAAGGGAAGAAGGACAGACAGAAGGACAGAACGAAGGAAAGATGGAAGGAAGGAGGGAGGGAAGAAAGGGAGGAAGGACGGACAGAATGAAGGAAGGAAGAAAGGGAAGAAGGAAAGATGGAAGGAAGAAAGGCATTAAGGACAGATGGAAGGAAGGGAGGAAGGAAAGATGGAAGGAAGGAGGGAGGGAAGAAAGGGAGGAAGGACGGACAGAATGAAGGAAGGAAGAAAGGCATTAAGGACAGATGGAAGGAAAGATGGAAGGAAGGAAGGGAGGAAGGAAAGATGGAAGGGAGGAAGGAAAGATGGAAGGAAGGAAGGAAGGAAGGAAGGGAGGAAGGAAAGATGGAAGGAAGGATGAAAGAAAAGTGCATCTGTCCAATTTCTCTGCAGGATTATAGTGTTATAATAAATCCTGCCTGCTTTACCAAACTGTTACATAAAACCTTTGCACCGCCTGCAGGTTTTTTGTTTTCCACTTATGCGAACACGTTAATTAAACGAGTGGAGCCTGGAGTGAAAACCTGCAGCCACATGTCGTTTCCCTCCTTTTATATGAAGGTGTTTGGACATTCTTGCTGTAAACAGAGTCGCTATCACACAAGCCATGTCCGAAATATTTACTGACTTAATGGAGTTTGCAAACAGAAGTACACAAACACACACTTAATTTGACAAATATACCCCTTTAAAAATTTAAAATAATTATATATAAATACACATATGACAATGTAAGAAGGAGTTGAAATACACAGAGATTAATGATACTGAAAGAAAGCAGGAAAAACAACATTTCTGCAAAACAAAATGTTTTTACAGACGTATTTCCTACATTTCCTCTCTTTGTCTGTTGTGAGTTGCTGCCAAATGTTAAGAGTTTATCTACACAACTAGTGGATAAGCATTAATAGTGAAAGAGTGTAAGAAGTAGATGTTGCTTTGTTTTTAAACCCTGAGATATTAAAAGCTAAAAACAGGACATCTGGTTTTATATAAAGAGGAACACTTCACAGATTTAGTCTCACATCAACACTTCCATAAAAGTTGACGACTAACAAGAGACAGATTTTTAAAAAACGTATTCTTACAAGAGAAGATGAGAAACTTTTAGTCTCTAGAATTGCTCCAACAAAATGCTGAACTGTACAATTCCCAGGATGTAACTACATGAACTATTTTTTGTAATATATTTTGACATTTCTTGAGACCCTCCCTGCCTGATAAACACCTCCAAGTCTTTCCAACATTTAAACACGTGTAAAAAATTTATCTTAAATCCCATCAGGGTTATTTTCTCAGACTTTTTAAGCTTCACCAGAGACACAGGAGACTTTTAAAATCTATGACATCACTCTAACAGATCAATCTTCACACGTATGAAACGACCAGCTGGATCTGAGTGTGTGTCCCTATCATGCTTTCTATACAAGATTATACTTATTGAGAGTCTATATAAGCTATATATTAAACTATATTTTCTTTTAATGTGGGTGTTTTTGTATGCATGTATGTATGTATATATGAGTGCATGTGTATCACCAAAAGTAAGACTGAATGCTCCTGAAAATGTCAAATGGTGTAACCACAAAAGAATGATACATATTAAATATTTTATCCACCTACAGTGTATTTAAGTGTATTTATACAAATAATTACTTCATTTTAAAAAGCATCAAATAAAAAGAAACATTTTGCAGTATTTCTACATTTAAATTTTAAAGCATTTTGTCAATATTGAGCAGGACATATCCTAAAAAATAATTTTCTAAATAATTTGTGACAAATTATGTAAAAGTTGTCAAAAAACAGTGTTTTTACAAAAGTGGATTATATTTATTCCACATTTTAGTTCACATTTATTTTCCTGTATATAATCAGAATTTTATGAAAAAATGCTGGTTACACCAATTGACACTGGGTTGCATCACATCATTGACCCATACATTATTTTATTTCTATTTTTTTTAAATTTAATTTAATTTATTTATTTTTCTTTCAGCCTTGTGATGGGCGGAGTTGTATCGCTGTTAATTGTTCTGTAACCTGAAAAAAGGCCATAAATAAAGTGCTTAAAAAAATATATAAATAAATAAATGCCTTGTGCCATTAATGGGGAATTAAAATGACCAGTTATGTCAATGCACTGTAATGGTTATTTGAGAAAGGTTTGGATATCATGATGTATAATCCTAAGCAGGAGCAAAGGAAAGTACCTTTAAGCTCACACAGGTATATAAAAGGATGAGTTTCCCTTTAGCCAGTCAGTGTCTGATCCATGGAGCAGCTCTCACTTTGCTTGTACAATAAAGTCTCAATTTCTTTCTGACTATTGAATTTCTTTTGTCTTAATTGAAAAAACATGTTGAGAATAACTCAAAACCAGCAACAATCCCCTGCAGTACTCACACATTGGTGTGCAGCTGGAAGTCTCCGGCCCTGTATCCCAGAGCGAAGTTGTTCTGGGCCAGTTTGGACTTGGCCGTGTCGAAGGCCATCTGGTAGCCGGCCAGCCAGCCCTCGTAGCCAAGCACGGCCGTGGCGTGGATGATGGGACCCTCGAAGTCGACGTCGCAGCCCAGGTTGACGTAGTCGCGCTTGTAGCCCGACTTCAGCTTGCCACTCTTCTTACTAAAAAAACAAACAAAAAACAACAAATGCATGAAGTTAAAAGTTAGTTTATATATGATATTCTATTAAAAAGGATGAGTAAATATGTTTTATTTGTCTTATTATCAATAAATCTCATGAAAAGACCAAGCCTGATATATATTTGTGTTTTTTTAAACCTGCATGCAATTACTGTTTTGTCCACTTGAGGGCAGCAGAAACAAGACACATCATCACCTCTTAAAAAGTTGATATGTTGGACTTGATAGTTGTTTATTTCCACATCAAGCAGTTAATGATCATTCATTTCATTCACCTGCTGAACGTAAGTCCAATATTCACTCTCTTTTAGCTCTGTTTTATACTCTCTACCAACTCCTGAGGGAAATATCTAAATGCTCCACTATGTTCACCAGCTAGTCTACAGATAACTGTGTCTGTTAGCAGGTAGTGTACAGTGGCTTTTTATTTTTTTACAGCTTTCTCTCTGAAAATGACGCTATGAGAGCACTGAGTGTGAACTGAAACAGTAAAGTTGCAGGCAAACAGCTAAACAATGAGCTGAAACTCACTATAAAGCTCCGTAAACCCGAGAGGAGCTGCAGAGTCATATATATTCATATATATTCATTGTAGCTGCACTAATTATTAAAAATCAACAAGTGAATCTATTTCTACAGAGTGAATAATGAGAATTGTAATTAATATCAATTATAGCTGCAATAAATCTTCAGACAGAACTAAGGGGCTTCTTACTGGGAGTAGGAAAGATGTGCATTTAGAGATGGACGAACACATTGATTTTAGTCTTGTCATGTTGTTTGTTTGTTTATAATAACAATAATAATAACAACTTTATTTGTATAGTACCTTTCATACAATAAATGTATATTTGTATAAAATGTTTTTAAAAAAACAAAAAGCTATGTAACATAAGATAGAAAATAAACATCATTCAAATCAACAGTCATAATTTTAAAATAGTATAAAACAGAATAAATAGAAAATATAAAGTCAAGTAAAATACAACATTTTAAAAGACTTCTGAATCACCAGTTTTCTTCTTGTTAAAAATAAGGTCAGATCAGATCAGTAAAAATAATAATTAAACATGTGGAGGAAGGTTAAAGATAGATTAGTCTAATTTCAAATGTGGTGACTCAAAAAAAAAGAAGAAATAGGAAGGTGAAATCTATTCGTCTAACTCCTCGGGCCATTCAGAAAACTGTGAAAATAGCAGCTAATTATTAACACACACACACACACACACACAAACACCTATGGTTTAGTTTTTACCCACAGTTTATACTCCTTACGAAACGTTTCATGCAATCCATCAAGACACGATATCTATCTATCTAATTCATATATAAAATAAACTCACCCTGTGTTTGGTACAAAAGACGTGTCCAAGGCAACCTTCAATCCTTGAGCCAGCTGTGGATAAAGCAGCACTTTGTGTCAACACACTTGTACAATATACATTTCATCAATGGTTTGGACATTTTTCTGTGACTGTACCTGGTCCTCCACAGTAACTTCAGTCGCCAGCGTGTTATCTGTGTTCCACTTCTGGTTGAAGCTCAGGCCGAGCTCCTTCATCTTGTATTTGGTCTCCAGGCTCCCGGCAGCCTTTCCTGTGTCTGTGTTACTGGAGCCAGATGTGTTGAACTCCTGATGTGATTTAAGCAGGAGGAGACAAGAGAGAACGAAGCATTAGTTTTTGATTGCTTGTTTGCTTAAAAAATGTTCCAAAGAGTATCGAAAACCAAAAAAGGGGGTTAAATTAGAGAGAGAAAGAGAGGGAAAGAGTCATTCTAACATCAACTGAGCAAAAAAATTTAATTTCCTGTAAGCTATAAAGAAATACAAAAAATAAAACATGCTAAACATTTAAAAAGGACAAGTTAGTCATATCCTCATATGTACACTGAAACGGATATAGTTGGCTGCAATCATTCCTCCTGTTCATACTCTTAAATAATCGCTTCCTAAAGCTAAAAAAAAAAAAGCTAAAAATGTAATATAAATGAAGGTGAGACAAACTCCTTTTGTCTTTGATCTGTGCAAAAATAATCTTAAATAAAAAGAAAAGTTAACAGATTAATAAAAAACTATTAATGATCAGTATGAAGCAAGCTGCAGCTATCATATATGAAGACTGTAGTACCACCGACGGCCACTAGATGCTCCCACTGAGTCCCATTCAAAAAGGCCTCAAACTACTGAGTCAATCATTATTTTTACGAGTCATTCTGGGCTTATAAGTAGCTTTGACGATAGCTGTGATTGACAGTTGGCTCTGGACTATAGTCGCATATTTAATTAAATTTAATCTGGTTCATCATGTAAATCAGGAAGCATTACATTTCTTTCTTTTGTGGTTACACCATTTGAAATTTTCAGGAGCATTCAGTCTTACTTTTGGTAAAAAAAAAAATGGTGCAAATGTCATTTCAAATTATATAAAACCAACAAAAATACAGAATGTACATTTTAACAAACCTAATGCTGCTTTTAAAACTATTTTTTAACATATTTTTGATTTGCTTATCTTGCCAACCTTTATTTGTTACTGACCCATGAACAGGAAGAATGATCACAGCAAACACAACCTGTTTAACCCTCCTGTTGTCCTCGAGTCAAGGAAGGAAGGAAGGATGGAAGAGAGGAAGGAAGGAAAGGAGGGATGAAGGAAAGGAGGGAGGAAGAAGGGAGGAAGGAAAGGAGGGAAGCAAGGAAAGGAGGGAAGGAAGGAAGGAAAGGAGGGACGAAGGAGGGAGTAAAGGAGGGAGGAAGGAAAGAAGGACAGAGGAAAGAAGGAAGGTAATGGGGAGGAAAGAAAGAGAGAAGGAGGGAGGAAGAAGGGAAGGAATTAGAGGAGGGAAGGAAGGAAGGAAAGGAGGGAGGAAAGGAGGGAGGAAGGAGGGAAGGAGGGAGGAAGGAAGGAAGAAGGAAGGAAAGGAGGGAGGATGGAAAGAGAGTGAAGGAAGGGAGGAAGGAAAGAAGAAACAGTCAAAACAGACGGGCTGAATTTGACCCGGGAGGACGACAGGAAGATTAAAAACTATATAAAACCACAGAAAGACAGTTTAATGGAGAGCAGGATGTACAGTATGAGGGTTAATGTGTATTCAACATATATAAACAGTATCGAGACAGAAAGTTAGAGCTGATTATGACAGGAAAGAAAGTCACACATCGATTTTCATGCTTTATAAATGATTATCACAAAGACAATAAAACATCAAGACCATGATAACAATAAAAAATGATGTTAAACTGAACAATGGTCGTTATATGAATGAACAGAACAGGGACAGAAACTCATGATGAATGAACTCGGGGCTCTGATACACCGATCTTACCATCTAACATTAGAGCAGTGAGCAGTCCAGAGCAGCAGCGTGGAGACAGAGCAGGGGTTAGGAGAGTGCAGACAGAGAGACACACACAGGCCGCAAACACTTAAAAAAAAAAACCCAAACAGGCCTGTTGTGTTTCTCTAGAACAGAGCAGAAAGGTTAAAGCCAAGCAGCATCGCTCGCCTGTAAACCTTCCAGTTCAGGGTTACAGCAGGAAATCAGTTATTGAAACTTAAAAGGATGAGTTTATAAGTTTTCAGTGTGTCTTTAAACCAGCAGTCAGGTTTTTCCTTTGCTGTAATCATTCCTCCTTTTAATACTGACTATAAAAAGATCTCCTTCAAATGTTGCTTTTCAGTGTAAAATGATGCATTTAAAAGTAGATGATAGTAGTCTGAGTTAATCATATCAAGTGATATCTGACACATTTACTGTCTTTTTAGCATCAAATTCCCTCTTAAGGGGCGTTCAGACCAAAAGCGTCTAAAAAAAACGCGAAAAAATCGCTTCTATCGTGCCACTTAATTATAAATATAAATTTTTGGATCATTGGTTCATTCGCGCTTGTGACATCAGGAGAAACTCGCCGCTGATTGGATGTCGCTTCAGACGCTTGATTGATTCATTCATTCGCTTCAGACGCTTGATTCATTCATTCATTCGCTTCAGACGCTTCATTCGCACCGCCTGATATAAAATCGCTTGTTATCGCGCCATTTACATTCATTTTCTATGTAGACTTGCTGCTCAATTCGTGTCAGACGCTTTTGGTGTGAACGCAGCTTTAGTGTTTCCCTGTTGAGCTGTGGTGGAAGTATAGTAACAAAAAGACTTTGGTACTAAAAACACTTTAACGTTGAAACATAGAAGATGAATATCCTTGATCTTCCTTGTTCTTTCTTCTTCTTCCCTTCCTCATCTTTCTTTCTTTATCTTCGTCCTCCTTTTTCTTTCTTTGCTTCTTTCATTCTTTCTTTCCTCCTTCCTCCTTTTTCTTTCCTCCTTCCTCCCTTTTCTTTCTTTATCCTTCTTCTTTCTTATGCCTTTTCCCTCTTCTCTGTCTTTCTTCATCTTCGTCCTCCCTTTTCTTTCTTTCTTTCCTCCTTCCTTTTTCTTTCTTTCTTTCTTTCTTTCTTTCTTTCTTTCTTTCTTTCTTTCTTTCTTTCGCTTTTTCCCCTCTTCTCTTTCTTTCTTCATCCTCCCTTTTCTTTTTTTCTTTTGCTTTTTCCCACTTCTCTTTCTTTCTTCATCTTCGTCCTCCCTTTTCTTTCTTCTTTCTTTCTTCACCTTTTTCTTTCCTCCTTCCTCCTTTTTTCTTTCTTTCTTTCATTCCTCCTCCTTTTTCTTTCTTTGTTTTCTTTTCTTTCTTTTGGACGACTGAAGCTTCATATTAGCTTCAGATCAACTTTTAAACACATTAATTTTGCACAGAAGGAGGACTGTGAATTTAGTCCTCCTTCACTTCCATTGTAAGTGCATTATGAAAGCATCTTTTAATGGTCAGTATGAACAGGAGGAATGATTACAGCAAGAAAAAACATTTAATATTCGTTTGGGCTCTTGACAGTTGTTTTAAGACAGATTTGGAAAAAAGGGGGTGTTTTTGGAGCCTTGTGGGGGTTGGGATTAAAGTTTTCTAAGTGATGGCAGGATAAGGTGAAGGCAGGAGGGATGAACGGGGGACACAGCATTAACAAAAACAAGTTTCCTCACCACTCCACTTTGTGATTTGGTCTTGAGGTCCAGCTTCACAACACCAAAGCCTGAAAGGATTTAAACAAATAAACAGACTTGTATGTTAGCAGTATTGTGGTGCATGATGAATCAAATATAACAACATTTTAAACTACATTTTCATCATTTTTAATTCTTGTGGACATTCTTTTTAGTTCAGTCTAGAGCTGGGCGATATGGACAAAATCAAGTATCACGATATATTTGACCAAATACCTTGATATCGATATTGCAACAATAATGTAGAGATGACTCTTGATGCTTTCACAGAATATTTACACAATGAAATGTTTGATAAATAATCATCAGTAATGTGGATATAATGACAAAGTGGGTAAAAGGTAACAGTCCGTTAAGTTCAGAAAATTACATCATATTATAGTAATGCAGTCTTTAAAACCAGGAAATGAAAACTCTGATGACATATCACGATATTACGATATCCAAAATCTAAGAAGATATCTAATCTCATATCACGATATCGATATAATATCGATATATTGCCCAGCCCTATTTTATGTTGTCATGGCCTTAAAGAGGCAGAAAAAGCAAAGAAATTATTTTTTTAAACAGCATTTATTTTGTGTGACCTAAAAGTATCTGCAGTAAAATGTTCACTTCGTCTGTTTAAAAAAAAATATCTAACCTGGATTACGTCAAACGTATTCAATCACTATGTATATATACACACACATATGTAGATATTGTGTGGTAAAATTGTATATATACTTATATTAAATCCATATTATCCACCTCATGCTTAATCAGTAATAAGAAGCTTTCTGGGTGTCATTTCAAACCTCACACATATACTTTTAAAGCTTCCACACTTCACTTTATCTTTGGTGTTCTGCAGGTTTTGCAATCTGCTGCCACCCAAAAAAAAAAAAGATTAATATATCTTTAATCTAAATTTTTATCTGCAGAGTGGACAGAAGTCTTACACCACATTTGTACAGACTTTGTGTGTCTTTCAGGAATTTCTAATAGTTAATCATTTACTCTTTTTTTTTTTTTGGTTAAAAAATAAAAACTCACCATAGCCCTTGCTGAAGATATCCTTGGCAGCTTTGCCGAGGTCTGAGTATGAAGGAGGGACGGCCATTGTGCTGCAGGAGATAAAAGTCAGAAATGAGATCATTTGTGTATCAAAACTTAGTTTCTTCTTCTTTCTTCTCCCATTAATCATCTCACCACCCCTCACATTTATCTGCTGACCCTTTGGAGGGGCCCCACCCCTAGGTTGGGAACCACTGGACTAAACTAGCTAACTGTAGTAGTGTAAACTAGCTCCACCTCCAGCAGCTACAACAGTAACATGCTGCTCTAACACTGATGCTTCACTATTAATAATCTAATGATGTCATATATAATAATATATCAGTCAGAGGGACCAAACCACTACTTTTACTGTAATACTGCATACTACATCATTCATAATACTGCAGTACTTTTACTGCAATACTGCATACTACATCACTCATAATACTGCAGTACTTTTACTGTAATACTGCATACTACATCACTCATAATACTGCAGTACTTTTACTGTAATACTGCATACTACATCACTCATTATACTGCACTACTTTTACTGTAATACTGCATACTACATCGCTCATAATACTGCAGTACTTTTACTTTAATACTGCATACTACATCGCTCATAATACTGCAGTACTTTACTGTAATACTGCATACTACATCATTCATAATACTGCAGTACTTTTACTGTAATACTGCATACTACATCACTCATAATACTGCAGTACTTTTACTGTAATACTGCATACTACATCACTCATAATACTGCAGTACTTTTACTGTAATACTGCATACTACATCACTCATAATACTAAAGTACTTTTACTGTAATACTGCATACTACATCGCTCATAATACTGCAGTACTTTTACTGTAATACTGCATACTACGTCGCTCATAATACTGCAGTACTTTTACTGTAATACTGCATACTACGTCGCTCATAATACTGCAGTACTTTTACTGTAATACTGCATACTACATCGCTGATAATACTGCAGTACTTTTACTGTAATACTGCATACTACATCGCTCATAATACTGCAGTACTTTTACTGTAATACTGCATACTACATCGCTCATAATACTGCAGTACTTTTACTTTAATACTGCATACTACATCACTCATAATACTGCAGTACTTTTACTGTTTCATGCAGCACTTTTACTTGTAATGGAGTATTTTTACATTGCTGTATTGGTACTTTTATTTAAATAAAGTATCTGAGTATTTCCTCCATCACCCTGACCAGGTTTTCCTCTGAGCTCCAGCAGAAAGGAACAAGCTGTTCCTTTAAAGGCAGCTGGGAAACTAACAGCAACATCAGCTCTTGCATCTGGTTGAATCAAGAAGCTATTTGGACAACTTAAATAGTGGAAAGCTATTGATAAGTCTTAGTATAGTGGGTTTTTGATCTAGATCTAGTCTAATGTGTTTATGAAGGAGAAAAATTTAGTGAAACCATTTCCAAATAAAGATTTCACTAATCTGAAAGTGGGTTTAAACAATTTTAAGGCATTTTGCTATGATGTCTAATGCTTTTTCACACAGAACCAGCTGCTAAATATCATTATTTGTTTCCCCTTAACTTAATGACAATGAAGTCAGCTTCTGAGTCAGCATTAAGAGAAAATTTAGGGGAGAACTTAAGGGTGAAATATATAATGCTATTAAGCAGCTGATTTTCTGCTTTTGCATCACTTAAGATTGTGAAAAGAATGTTAAACATCGTTGCAAAAACCCCTTAACACTGTTTAAACCCACTTCCAGATTTGTGAATCATTTATTTTGCATAGTAGCAGTATGCAAACAGAAAAAAGGACGGTTCCACTGCTTCTTTTTCTCTCTTTTTTTAACCCATCCACATCACATTAAACTAGATCCAGATTATAAAAAACCCCACTATACTTACACTTATCAAATCTGGCTTTTAAAAATCACTGTGTATTAATGAGTCTCTGGAGTATCCTTGTTAATTTAGTCTAATATGCAAACATAGAGATAGATAGATAAATAGATAGAACAACCATGAATACCAAAAATGAAGCACAAAGAATAGAAACAATTCTAGTATGCACTAAATATAATTAAAAGATTCAAATAGTCATACATTATAACATATAGCTAATTAAGAGAATCCTATCACACAAGCACACAAATAGAACACCATACTATATACTTATAAATTGTGGTTTATATGTTAGTGTGAGTAAGATTTGATGAGTCTAAATGTAAAGTTAATGTGTTTTTTATCTGGATGCATTTTAAAAAAGCAGTAAAATCATCATTTTTTTAAGGTTAAAGTGAATTTAAACTATGTTAAGGGTTTTTTTGTGTGCTCATAAGTGAAAGTATCAGATGGTTTATATTAAGCTATGCATGTTTCCCCTTAACCCTGAATCTGAAGCTGACTTCATTGTCGTGTACTGCATCTTTTATTCAGGACAAAGGGACAACAGATGGGCCACAGAGACACAGAGACAGAGAGAAAGAGGGTTAGACTGATTATAATTAGCGTATGTCACTTTTTAGAGTAAAGTTAACCCTTCCTGCTTACAATAGAAACCTTTTTTACTGCAACTATAGTCACAAACCCTGTGCAGATAAAGCTGCTAAACCTGGCTGCACCATCACAAGGGGAAAAAACCTCTCATCCAAGGATTAAACTGTGCATTACAAGGCTGAACATCATTACATAACACAGGCACCCTTAGCTGCACGCATGCTAGGTTATCTTGCTAACCTTGGAGATTATACCTAGCTGCTGTTTGCATGATATTAAAACAAATACAATACAATAAAAGTGTTGCATTTGTGAGTAAGTAGTGGTATTAATGCGTCTTACCGGTGCTAATGTGTGCAAAGGGCGTCTGCAGAGCTTGTGGAGGGTCCCTGGTGTGATGCTGCAGGAGCGGATTGACAGCTAGCTTAGCTTCAGACAGGGCACAATGAAGGAGACATATGGCGCATGCGCAGACTGTGGGAAAACGAGAACAAAGAGTCGCGGCGAGCAAGAGATAAATCCTCCCTCCTTCTCCTTCCTCCTCCCGCCCAGAGAGAGAAAGCGAAGAGAAGCAGCAGCAAGAGAGAAATCCCCCCGATCAGAAACGAAGATGGTTTTATCTGAGTTTTATTCGCCAGTGTTATGAAAACTCTAAATAATTACTTACTAACTCAAAATAATGAAAACCTCTCAAAATAATGACTTACTAATTCAAAATAATGATGTACTATCTCAACAATAATGACTTATTGACTCAAAACAATAAGAAACTCTCAAGATAATGACTCAGTAAATCAAAAGCATGAAAAACGATCACAAAAATAATGACTAAATATCTCAAAATAGTGACTTAGTAACTCAAAATAATGATATACTATCTTTAAATAATGACTTGTCTCAAAATATTAAAAATCTAACTCAAAATAATGACTTAATAACTCAAAAATAGATATACTAGATATACTGGCTCAAAATAAAGATAAACTATCTCAAAATAAAGAAAAACTATCTAAAATGATGACTTAGTAACTCAAAATAATGACTTAGTAATTCAAAATAAAACATTAAGAGAATGGGTCGTGTTTTGTGTTGTATTTCTGTAGAACCAGACAAAAACAAACAAACAAAAGAAAAACCCACATTTTTTCTCTCCCATCACTGAGGCCCCTTCCTGCTTAAGGGCCCCTGGGAACTTGCCCAGATTGCCTGTATGGTAGATTTGGCCATGAGACCTACTCAAGCAAAGTTCAAGTACTTCAAAATTGTACTTAATTACAGTACTAAATGTAAAAACAACGGGCTGGAGCCCAACTTAACAAGGGAACCAGTTTTTTCTTACTGTAATGAATCCTCCTGTTCATACTGTCCATTAGAAGATCCCTTCAAAGTACAATGGAAGTGATGGAGGACTGAATCCACAGTCCTCCATCTGTGTAAAAAAAAAAAAAAGTATTCAAAAGTTTAATCTGAAGCTAATATGAAGCTTCAGTCGTCCAAATGAGTCAAATCTTCATCTTCTATGTTTCAACGTTAAAGTGTTTTTAGTGCCAAAGTCTTTTTGTTACTATACTTCCACCACAGCTCAACAGGGAAACACTAAGAGGGAATTTGATGCTTAAAAAGACCGTAAATGTGTCAGATATCGCTTGATATGACTAACTCAGACTGCTGAAGCTGAATAGAAGCTTCACATCTACTTTCTGTAGATGTTTTCCTCCATCACTTTCCATTAAAAGCACATTTAAACGAGATCTTTTAATAGTCAGTGTGAACAGGAGGAATGGGAATAGACACCTTACTGCTGTTTTTAAGCACACAGTTGAATAATTGTGAACTGGTCCTTTTATGCTTATTTATTACTCTTGTAAATCTAAATCTAAATAATTTAAATAATGTCATGATTATTTTACTACATATTTCTTACTATTATTGTTCTTATAAGGTTTTTTTTGTACTTATTATTTATTGTTCTTTATTCTTCTTTTTTTTTTTTGCTGATCTTATATTCTATTACTGTCCACTTGCTGCTGTGACAATGCAAACTTCCCCATTGTGCTGGGATTAATAAAGGAATCGTATCTTTTATTGAGGTGGAATGGAAACAGCGCCCTCTGCAGGCCTGTTTTCACATTGCAACAAAACACTCCAGTCCACCTTAAATGTTTATGACAATCATGGCGTTTTTCCGTGATGGGGTGGTGGAGGAGGTTGGTGTTTGGTGGAGTAGTGTGCTGGTGCTGCCCCGCCCTGAATGAACACTGACTCGACGCTATCAGCCCATGAGAGCCACGGAGGGAAACTTCACTGTCAAAAAGTACACAGACATTATTATCAACTCCTGCTCAGTGCTTAAAGTCCAATGGTCAGCTCGTCCTGCTTTGCCTCTGCACGGTTGCATCGCGACTCCTGCACAAAGCACCCAGACTGCATGAAGGCTTGAAAAAAGGGGCTCACTCGGTTTTGTTTTTTTGCTGCTGCAGTGGAGCACGTCCGTGTTGATATATAAAAAGAAAAAGTTTTCAAGGCCGGTTTGATCGCAGTCATGTCCGGACAACCAAGATTCGTGAGCCCGTTTCAAAGACCTCAGTGTCTGGCTGCTGCAGCTGCTGCTCCGGCGGGGAAACCCACATTTACGCACCCTGGCAAAGCTATCCTGGCAGGTAAGAAAGTTTATGTGGGACAGTTGCAGGAGGAGCAAGTTACACACACACACGTATACACACACAAGCTGCACTCAAGTTGTTTACACGTTTTATTACTCAATTTGCAGATGAGATCAGAGGCCTCTGCTGCAATCACACAGATCTTAAAAAGTCCAACCCTCCACTCAGGAGAAATGTTAAATTTGGTTTATTGTGACTTTACTTTGGATGTTTGAGCTTCACTGTGCAGGATGATGTATGTGCACAGTTTGACAGAGGAGGTTTTTATTTTATTTTATATTAATTTGTATTATTTCTTATAAGATATTAACCCTTAAACAGGCAGGAGTGGTAAATGACGTGATAATTATTCTTTCTATTTACTTTGGTGTTACTAGCTATCTTATTTGCACCAAAGTAAAACATTTCCACAAATAATTAAAAAAATGTTTAGTATACTTTGGATTTTATGAGTTGTATCTCCACCAGGATACATTGCCCCTATTAAGGTATAATAAAAAGTAAGTATATATGTATGTATCTCCTGGTGCACTTTGCCTAATATGCTGAAAGTGAAAAGTTTAATTGAAAGCTCATTGAAAATCAGATTTTAGGGGGCGGGCCTATACAAACTTGATTTGTGACATCACAAGTGATTTGCAGCCACTTCTGGAGTATGGACTTTACACTGAAGTAGGAGACACCTTGAGGTTTTTCATACATGTGCTGGCTGGGCTTGATTTGGTTTGACTTGTTGCATCGGCCCAGTACAGCAGGGATTGGCATTTCAACAGTTATACCCACTTAAGGTGACTTTAACTGATGATGCACCCGTCTTGAGTAGATGATATTTAAAAGCTGCACCCTCTTTAATGCTGTTTAATCAAAGCCCCTCAGGAAACGTGATGGGCTGTGACTCGTGGTTTAAAGGAGCATCTGTCAAAACGGTGGATAGGGCTGGGCGATATATAGATAAAATCAAATATCACAATATATTTTGACCAAATACCTCAATATCGATATTGCAACGATATTGTAGGGATGACTATCGGTGCTTCACAACATATTCACACATTGAAACTTTCTTTTAGATCAGTCCTTATCCCAACAGAATAAATAAATAAATGGAGTAAGCATAAATAAAAGGAATAACAAGGAATAAAAAGTCAAAATGACCATCAATATCGATATATTGCCCAACCTTAACGGTGGATACATTTCTTTTAGTGTCAACACCTCTCCAGAATGACTTGTTTCACTATCAGAGTTTGATGCATTTGGTCCGATAACATTTGTAAAAATCTAGAAGAGCTTCACCGATGAATAATTTATCCCATGCGTCTAAATTGAAAGCTAGCCAGCTCGTCCCTGAATGATGACGAAACCCATCTGACATCACTGCGACCCGCTTGTAGTTTGGTGAAGGACACATCGACCCAACTTGTGATATGATCCATCCATGGCTGGACTCAGCAGAACTCTGTGGGTTTAAACTTTTAATGGAAACACAAATCAACACAGCATGTTTTCGGTTTGGACAAAATTGCCAACCATTGGTCTAGAAGGCAAAGAAATTCAATTTACTCTAATGTAAGACAAGGAAAGACTGTACATTTTCACATTTGAGAAACTAAAACTATCAAAATGTTTGCTTAAAAAGTGACTCAAACGATTCATTGTCAAAATGGTTGCCGATTAAGTTCCTGTTGCTCAACTCGCTGATTAACTGACTAGTCGTTGCAGGTCTAAATAGAATACCATATGGTTTTGTAGGTCTAATCCTAACCCTATTTTAAAGTATTTCATTGATGATTCATTGATAATGAAAATAATCATTAGTTGCAGCACTACTGACTTTCCTCTTCATAGTTGGAACAAAAATAACAAAAGCAAATGGAAATCTGTGAGGGAATCCTGTTCCACCACAGAGAATGCTTTCATTTTAGGCCAGATTTATGGCTAATCTCGTTAAATATCGTCATACCTTATTGGTTTTAACAGACTTTCCATGACAGATAATCTCAGCTTCAGGCTACAGCGGCAAAACCTGTTACTTAGTTTGAAGACTTGAGGTTGGATTGTCTGGTATGTCTGCTGAACTTTAGCTAAAGGCCTTTTCCAAAGAAACCGGATTGATGCGAACTTTGGTATTAGTCAATCAGTGACAGATGATCTAACTCCACACTACAAGGCAATCATTATTGGTAATGTTGCAACATCAATAGGAAGCAAAGAGCTGACGGGTGCTGAATCTGTGGTGCCACTGATAGTATTTGAACCATAAAAGTTCAAGAGTAAAGCTCAGTTGTCTCTAGTTTTACATGCATTACTCTCTGCAGTTCAGTCGGGCCTTTTCTGTTGACCTGTTGCCCTCATACTGTGTACTGAGAATACTCACTGAGGCCCAGGCCTTCATGTTTTGCTCCACGAGCCACGATGACAAAGCACATTGCTCTGTCAGCCCCTGCACACATTCACCTGCGTTACAACATGCCTGTCACAAGTCCAGGTCAGGACCTTTTTACAAAACCGGCATGAGCGGTCAAGATGAATTATCCGGCTTTTTCTTATTCAGTCATGGCATGAATCATAAAATACTACTAGATGCATTTGTTTTTGTTTTAAAACAACAACTGTTAAGAGTTATAATAATTATGGGTTTCTAATGTTCATGACAACACTCAATTCACAATTGCAACTGGGAAACTCCCATTTTTATCTAAAAGCTCTGACATACTGTATTCAACTTAGCCCTTTATTATATGAAAGGGCTTGGAAACTAAGAAAGCATAGATGCCTCAAATGAGCAGAAGTATGTGGTTCAATTGTAATTAAATCAACATTTAATAGTATAATAGTATAATTTCAATGCACAGTATATTAAACCCTCTCATGTCCAATTTGATTATCATACAACCTTTCCTGAGCTGTCAGATGACGTTGCTAAAGCCCCCGTTTGACGTGAATGCTGCATAAGCACGACTTTAATAGACGACCCAGAATCAATGAATCAATGAGCATGGGTCACTTTGTTTGCACTCCATGAATCCTGATAGTACACTGAGCTGAAGGGATGACGTGGCAGCTATCAGAAAGTCACAAGTGGTCACTCTCCGGCTGGCAGAGAATGACTCAGTCACATGCCAAAGCTTTGTAAAACCCCCTGATCCCCACTGAAGCAGACAGCTTGGTATTACAGTGGGTAAACTCTGGAGTAATCTGTATTGATATGTTTTCTTTGTTGTGGTTGGTATCTCCAGAATCAATGCTAAACGAATGCATCTACAGGAATAGTTTTTACTTTTTTGGGAAATACAATTTCTTGAAAATGGATACCGCTCTCGTGTCTGTAAAGTCAATATGATTGCTCGAGTGAGAAGTGGTTTATCTTAGCTTAGCATAAGGACTGGAAATCAGGGGAAACAGCTTGCTTGGCTCGGGCTGAGAAAGTCACTGTGAAGAATTCATCTGGCAGATAACTAAAACCATGACCGTACTTTCCTACACATTAAACAAACTATATATACCATGTTAATTAGTGAGCTTTAAAGGTGCTAGTAAGCAGATTTCTTTCAACCTTTGGTCACAGAGCCAGGCTAGCTGTTTCCCCTCTATTTCCAGTCTTTATGCTAAGCTAAGCTAACTGTCTCCTGGCTGTAGCTTAACATCAAGCTGCTAGTTCCAGGTCTGAAAAGTGAAGCCAATGCGAAAGTGCCTTAAACCTGCATTCTCTCGAATGGCCATCATGGGGCGATACCACTGGCTCAAAAAACAAGTCTGTTTATATGGAAGAGTATGAGAAAATGACCCTACTTCTCACTTAATTTATTACCTCAGTAAACAGTTTCCTTATGAATTTATGGTCTCAATTATTTATGATTTCTATGACATTTTGTAAATTATAGCCCTCTTATAGCCTGAGTAAAATAGATGATAAAGCAGGGTGTGCTTTAGGGTGTGGCTACCTTGGGATTGACTAGCTGCTACCACAGTGGTACAAGAGGTGCTGTACTTTGAGCCTGGGCAGCTCGTCCTTTAGCTCCACACTCTTGTCCAACTATAGTTTCTTCTGGCTCCAAAAGACCAACATGGCAACAGTCAAAATGTCAAACTCAAGGCTTCAAAACGGGAGTCCAATGAGTGACGTCAGGGTGACTACGTTTATTATTTTTATACAGTCTATGCTTGACTTTTAACAGGCAAATAAATGTGATAAAGTGTGAAAGTAAAGGTATAGCTTCACATCTCGACATCAGATATTTATGATTGATGATCATGCAAACTTCATAAATTAATGACCCCTACTAGCTAAGGCTGGGTATCATACCAGTACCAATCCAAGTAATCTTAAAGTGATACCGGCACCAATTGAGTACTTCATCGATACCCATCGCATTAAATCGAAAAACGCTTGCATTGATTGGCTGTGAGCAAGTCCATACAAAAGGTCATATTTTCTAGCTCTGGGTGCAAAAAACGATCAATTGCAGGTATCGATTGACGGGCGACGTTTCAATACTACTTTATTTCAGTCGATACCTTAAAAGTACAGACACCCATCCCTACTTCTAGTATAGCTACATCCTTGAATTACTGTAATCACACACTGATATGGCTTTAATTATCAGAGCTTAATTTAATGGATTTGACTCAAAGATGTAGTGTAGTGGCTCAAAATAGTAGACATGTGTTTGTTATTTTAACTGTAAAAAATGTAAATAGAAAACAATATATTGAGTCAAAATCATGACGCTAAGCTCAGGTGGAACCAAATTTATAATCAGTGTCTCCGTTACACTGCAGTGACTCTGTTAGCCGTGACAGCCAGCCAGCATGCACAAGTCCTGGAGTCTGCAAAACAACCATTAACAAAATGTCGGCCTTGCAGGTTCCCTGTCACCTGCAGGGTTAAGACATATATCACATAACTGCAAACGTGGCAGTTTGATTCTTGCCTCAAACCTTGCCTGTCATGTCTCTCTGTCTTCACTTTCAACTGTCAAATAGAAGACTTGAGTTTTAGTTTCGTCTCAAGTAAGTCTGCAACTATTTGCATGTGTTTCCAGATTAATCACTGTGAAAAGGGCGCAAGGTGATCTCATTAAATGTCTTGTTTTGCCTCATTAAAACCCCCAAAATATTCAAGTTACTACAATGTAAGACCAGAAAAAAGCCCTTAAGAATCTGGAAACATCAAATAATCAATTTTTTTTTTGCTTGAAGAAAACCTTAAACAATGAATCAAATCTCAAAGTTTTGCAGCTTCTATTGTTGAGTTTTGTGTTACTTTTGCATTAAAATACAGTTAGCGACCCCCACTACCTCCCACCTTCCTCCTTCCTCTTCATCACACTCTTACTTCCACTACACCTGTCCTGTCTAACTGTCCATACATGCTGGACTTGATAAACTGGTTCCTTTGTCTTTTTCCAGCTACTTGAATACCGGGACGTGATGCAGGTACAACATGGGGGCTTGTTTGCAGATGATGATGATAATAATAATGATGATGATGTGGAATATTTTTTGAGTCGGTTTTAATTAGTAGTTACAGCCACACAGCTGCAGAAAACAGCGTCTAACCAAAGGAATGCCTGCATGTGACATAAACAGCACCGTTAAAGAGCTGCAGTTTGGTATTTTTGGTGTCTTTTTTAAATAAAATTTTAAAAAACAGTGATTAGACGAACTATAATCTTTGGATTTTACATGCACAAGCAGCGTGACTTGCATGTCTGATAGTAGGCTTCAACTATGTGTGTGTGTGTGTGTGTGTGTGTGTGTTGGATTTCTCTGCATGACATTTTGGGTAGAAAGAATGTATGTTAAAGCTCCAAGTATCAACAAAGAGCCCCTTTATACATTGGTAAAAGACGATGAAAGCATGCTTAAAAAAAAAAAAAAAACTCTACTGTTCATATTAAAGCTTCTTTTATCAGTTTTAGTGATTTTTTTTTTTTACCACTGCTGCAAAAAAATCTGGTATTTTTTAAATTATTACTTGCAAGTTGAGCCCTAAATAAACATATATCTAAGTTGTTAGATGTAGGATCATTTGTTAAACTTTCTCAGCTCCTTTACTTGAAACTGCACTTTTTTGTGGTTATTTTTGTGTCTGAAACTGTTAGTTTGCTTTTCTCCGCTTCATGCAAACTTCCTCACCTTCTGAGTGCATCAGAGGAATTGGACCACTGACTGACTAACTGACTGACTGCTTGTTTGTGTTGTTGAGCGGTAATGTGGTGAACACTATGTGCTCTGAAGGCTACACACCCCCTTGATTTGGACAGAGGCCAAGGGGAGTATCTCTACTCAGTCACACTGAGATCAGCCGAGCCAATGAGCGGCCGGCTGCGTGTTTGCTGTTGAACGGCAGATGTGTGACCGCCAGGGATTTAAGGTGGTTTCTGTAGATGAAATATCATAGAGCAAACATGCATGAAGCAAACTTTGTACGACTGTGATGATTACTAATGTGCACCTCGCTTAAAACTTATCTATTACTGAGAAATGTTCACTGTATTTTACTTCACCTGCAGTACTACTTGACATTTATTTATTGCTGATTTTATTCATTTTTAAATGCCTATATTAATTGATGCCTTTTGTTTTTTAATATTCCTATTCATTCCCATTTCCTGCATGTTTTATGTGGGTTTTTTTGTGAAGCACATTGTAATCCATATTTTCATGCAAAATGTGCATTATAAACAAAGTTGAATTGTTTAATGTGAAAAATAATGGAGGGACATTTTTAAAAGTAAGTTAACACACAAGGCAGTGTGATTAATGAATCAATCTTCCCCATTTAAATGAAGTATTTTACATTTTTGAAACAAGTATTAAAGTTTAAATTGTAATTTTCTGATGAATTACTTTCAGAGCACAACATTGCAAATAGATGATGTTCTGCAGGGGTGACAAATATTAATCAAGGAAATTATATTTGGAAAGTAAACTTGACTTTAGGGTATATTTATTGTTTGCCAGGGTTTGGTGTGTTGATGCACTTTTGTCAAATGAACGATTATTCCTCCCTGAAATGCATTTGTGTGTCATTGACAGAAAAACCTTTAAAGTGTCCATGTTTGTGGCTCTCTCGGTTTAAAATCTGTTTATTTCATGGCTTAATGTTTTTTCTGTGTTTTGTGATATTTCAGGAGGCATTGCAGGAGGAATAGAGATCTGCATCACTTTCCCCACAGAGTACGTAAAAACACAGCTGCAGCTCGACGAGAAGGCGAATCCTCCCAAATACAAAGGCGTTGGTGAGTGTTGTGTGTCTTGTTTTTACACCTCAACTATTCAAATGAGTTGTTAAGTATAACTTTAATTTCATTGGTGTGATCACGTGATAATAATACAACTATTTCCTTTTTATGCTCATATGTCTTTATTAGTTAATGCACTTGCTACCATTCAGAGGAGCATGGATGGATGGAGCTGTAACATTTTTTTAATAGTATATATAGTTGTCATTCAGATCTACTCAGTAAGTCAGTAAGAGACTGTTTTAAGCTATAATTGTCTACAGCTTTTATCAGTAGCTTTTGATTTATGATGTAGATTTTATTATCAGTCGTCTTTTTAAGGTTCAAAGTATTTATTTTGCGCACGTTTTATAGGTTTCATCTTCAAATCTTCAGATTGTCTAACGATCCAAAGTAACTTCTGACGTCGTCGTTATTGCAGATTTCGCTGGAAACATGAACAAACAGATGTGTGTTTGTGTAGTAAGTTAGCGTTTGTTTGATAAGAGCTTGTGAACTTTGACACAGAGCATGTTTGTCTGCAGAAACTCAGTATGAAGGACTGTTGTTTTAGCTGCAGTACACACGCACGTGAACCCCAGAAGGCCCCTGTTCCCCTCTTATTAACAACTGAGTAAGCTTTTTCTTGGCAGCAGTGAAATAGCCTTTTGACACCAGAACAAGAAATCAGTGTCTTGCCTTTTGTTCATCTTATTTATGACTTCTTCTTCTTCTTTCACTTATCCCCCTCTCTTTCTTGTTTTTTTCTCTCCCGCAGGTGACTGTGTAAAGCAGACGGTGAACAGTCATGGGGTGAGGGGTCTGTACAGAGGTCTCAGCTCTCTGCTCTATGGCTCGATACCTAAAGCAGCTGTCAGGTACTGCACCAAAACACTACAACCTAACATACTTGTGAATTAGGGCTGCAACTTCTGAGTATTTCTCTATTCATTCATAGTTTGGCCTTAAAAAATGTGAGAAAATAATGAAAAGTGACCATTATAATTCGTCCATAGCCAAAGATATTCAGTTATTACAAAGAAAAAACATGAAATAATCACATTTCAGACACTAAAACCAGCTAATTTTTGCATACAAATGAATAAAACAATGTATTAGTTAATAGTAAATGTGAAACAAACACTGTATAAATGTACAACAGCTTATTTTCCAACATAACTGCATGATGATCAATGCTAGATATGTAATACAAAGTTTCCACATTGATTATTTTATATTAATTATGATGAGGCAGCCTTTATAAAGTATTTATAAGTTGTAGATCTGAAACAAGACGTTGATTAATTGATTTGTTGGTTTGCTTAATATTAACCTGCAACAATTTTGATAATTGATTAATTGGTTTTTGATTATTTTTCTACCAAGACAGAACTCTAGAAACTATGATGACCTACTTTTAGAAAACAAACGTTAAGTGCAGCCCTGATAAGCTGTGATAGATATTTATTACTGGTTAATTAATAACTCACTAATGCTTTATACTGTATATCAGTTATAATCTGTTTATATAGAACAATATTTGAGTTGGCAGGTAATTCGGCAGGTGTGTCCTCCCTATTTATTAACCAATAAAGCCTCTGTCATTCAGGTCATTAACCCTCCTGTTGTCCTCGAGTCAAGGAAGGGAGGAAGGACGGAAGGAAAGGAGGGAAGGAAGGAAAGGAGGAAGGAAGGGAGGAAGAAGGAAGGAAGGAAGTAAAGGAGGAAGGAAGGGAGGAAGAAGGAAGGAAAGGAGGGAGGAAGAAAGAAGGAAGAGAGGGAGGAAGAAGGGAGGAAGAAGGAAGGAAGGGAGGAAGAAGGAAGGAAAGGAGGGATGAAGGAAGAAGGAAGGAAAGGAAGAAGGAAGGAAAGGAGGGAGGGAGGGAGGGAGGTAGGAAAGGAAGGAAGAAAGGACGGAGGAAAGAAGGAAGGAAGGAACGAGGGAGGAAAGGAGGAAGGAAAGGAAGGAAGGAAGTAAGGGAGGAAAGAAGGAACAGTCAAAACAGACAGGGTCAATTTGACCCGGGAGGACGACACAAAGGTTAATTGTGTTTTTTTAATTCTCTGTTAACTTACAGATTTGGAGTGTTTGAGTTCCTTAGTAATAAGATGCGGGATGAGAGCGGTAAACTCGACAGCAAGCGAGGATTCTTCTGTGGTCTCAGTGCTGGAGTGGCCGAGGCTGTGGTCGTAGTCTGTCCTATGGAGACAGTAAAGGTAAAAAAAAACGGGAAAAAAACTGCATCATTAAACCTGCAACACTAAAACATAACAATCACACATCAATACACACCTTCAATCAATCAATGAATGAATCAATCAATCAATCAATCAAAACTGTATAAGTTTATTCTCTATTTGGTAAATGTTTCAGAAAGGATCTTTGACTGTTGTGTAGCTAAGAAAAAGTCTGTCTATGTACATGAGAAAGAGTTTCCATGTGACTCTAGTTTGTGCCATTAATATCATGGAAAGAGCTCACACAGTGCTTCTAAATTTGGTTACTTCTCTAATAGTTTTGTGTCTTAAGTTGTTCATTTATGATCTAAACATCACACATGAAAACGTCTCTAATAAGGAACCTAAACATGTTATTTCATGTCTGTCAATTGTTTCGTAAATCTGTAATCAAAAGAAGAGAGGAATCGGAAAAGAATATTTTCCTTTAAAGAGCTTTTAGTTAATGATTTATTGTACTAACATGGAAATAAACTGTTCATAATGCTGTTTTGCACCTTGTACCATTTGTCAGATTTTTAACAGCTACTGCAATCGTCTTTGTTTTGATTCTCTGACACTTTGGCTCGTTTAATCTATTAATTATTGTTTTAATGTCATTTTAGGTCAAATTCATACATGATCAGACATCAGCGAACCCAAAGTACAGGGGATTTTTCCATGGAGTGAGGGAGATTATTAGAACTGAAGGTAAGAAAGGTTTCTCCGTTTATACACAGTCAGTAGCTTTTTACTGCCACCTACTGGTCAGACTTTGCCACATGAGAGGAAATTACTCTTAGAGGTTGTTTCTCATCACATCTATAATTTAGAGCAGGAGGGTCAAACTCGTCTTCATTATAGGGAAACATACATCTGATCTCATGAGGGCTGGTCCGTTAAAAAGATGGAAGGAAGGAAGGAAAGATGGAAGGAAGGAAGGACAGACAGATGGAGGGAAGGAGAGAAAGAAGGACAGAAGTAAGTAAGGAAGGAAGGAAAGAAAGAAGGAAGTTAGGAAGGAAGGAATGACGGTAGGAAGGAAAGAAAGAAATAAGAAGGGAAGGAAAGATGGACAGATGGAAGGAAGGAAGGAAAGAAAGAATGAATGAAGGTAGGAAGGAAGGAAAGAAAGAAAGAAAGAAGTAAGGAGGGAAGGAAAGATGGACAGACGGAAGGAAGGAAAGAAGGACAGACGGAAGGAAAGGACAGACGGAAGGAAAGAAGGACAGACAGAATGAAAGGACAGACAGACGGAAGGAAGGAAGGAAGGAAAGAAGGACAGACAGACAGAAGGAAAGAAGGACAGACAGACAGAAGGAAGAAAAGAAGGAATGACAGACAGAAGGAAAGGACAGACAGATGGAAGGAAGGAAGGACAGAAGGAAGGAAAAGAATACAGGAAGGAAAGTGGGCCAGATCAGACCCCTCGGCAGGCCAGTTCGGCCCCCAGGCCTCATGTTTAACCCTCCTGATTTAGAGGGTAATGTCCTTTTATAGCCTCATTATTACTTCCTGACTTCATTATTAATGTAAGTGTGGGTGAGTCAGAAGTAGGAAGTAGGAAGCTGATGCTGCTGCTGATGTGTCCTCAGGCCTCAAGGGAACGTATCAAGGTTTAACGGCCACAGTGCTGAAACAAGGCTCCAACCAGGCGATCCGCTTCTACGTCATGACTTCACTGAGGAACTGGTACAAAGGTGAGTGAGTGCATGAAATGTTCTATTTATAATCGTCACATAAAACCACTAAAGCAGCCCCAAAAAACTCATCTCTCTCTGTGTGTGTGTGTGTATTTTTTTTCATCACCAAGGCGACGACCCCAACAAATCCATTAACCCTCTGATAACTGGATCGTTCGGAGCCGTTGCTGGAGCTGCTAGCGTGTTCGGAAACACTCCGCTGGATGTCATTAAAACCAGAATGCAGGTTGGTTGAATAACACTTAATAATTATAATATCATAATTTAAATATAGTAATTAACGTGTGTGTGTGTGTGTGTGTGTGTGTGTGTGTGTGTGTGTGTGTGTGTGTGTGTGTTTTTTCTCAACAGGGTCTTGACGCTCACAAGTATAAAAGCACACTGGACTGTGCCGTCAAGATCATGAAGCACGAGGGACCAAAGGCGTAAGTTCATATAATGCAGGGTGGTCAAACATGAGGCCAGAAAACGGCCCGCTGAGGAGTCCAATCCAGCCCACTTTCCTTCCTTCCTTCTTTTCCTTCCATCTGTCCTTTCTTCCTGTCTTTCTTGCATTCTTTCTTTCTTCCTTTCATCTTTCCTTCCTTCGTCCCTTCCTTCCTTCCATCTTTCCTTCCTCCCAGAGCAGGGGGGTCAAACATGATGCCCACGGGCCAGAACCGGCCCGCCGAGAAATCCAATCCGGCCCACTTTCCTTCCTCCCTTCCTCCCTTTCTTCCTTCCATCTGTCCTTTCTTTCTTTCTTTCTTTCTTTCTTTCTTTCTTTCTTTCTTTCTTTCTTTCTTTCTTTCCTTCCTCCTTCCTTCCTTCCTTCCTTCCTTCCATCTTTCCTTCCTCCCTTTCTTCCTTCCATCTGTCCTTTCTTTCTTTCATTCCTTCCTGTCTTCTCTTCCTTCCATCTGTCTTTCACTCCTCCCTTCCTCCCTTCCTCCCTTCCATTTTCCTTCCTTCCTCAGCCGTAGCCTTTTAGGGCCTGATTTACTAAGATCCCAAATAGTGGGTACTAAATTGCGAGATTGCGCAGCGTTTAGTTAGCGTGTGTTTTGCGGCTGATCTACTAAAAATAACTGAGTAAATGAAAACAGGTGCAACAGGTGCAGACAGCAGTATTTAAATGAAGGTTTTGTGTCTTAATGGAGAGTTTGGACGAGCAGAAAGCTGCAAGCGCAAAATGAAATGTGATCAGGTTCTAGTGGAAGAGGTTAACAAATGTATTGAGTTATAACAAAAACTAATATTACCAGAAAAAAGGACATAAGTCGATGCTGTTAGTAAAACCAAAAATATTCCACTCCACAAATATTAACACAGGTGGAAAAACTCCGTCCGTCCATAGTAACAGCCGGTTAATACCTGTCCTTCAAAGGTATTATTTATAGACGCAGTTACCATCAGAAAAATTACCTTCAGGTTTGGTAAATCACAATGTGTGTGCTAAATAACATATATTTGCATTTTCTCCTCCCTGTATTTTGCACACTGGGGTTGAAACGCCCCATATTACATATTCATTAAGGCAAACGTACTAAATGGACAGAGCGTATTAACTTGTACAGTTGAAAGATGCAAACCTCAGTGCGCCGAGTTAGTAGATCAGCTTGCACATTACTTGCAGGTGATGTCAAGTTTGCATACATACATATCCACTCTTTCTTTTTGCCTATTCAGGTTCTACAAAGGTACTGTGCCTCGGCTGGGTCGGGTGTGTATGGACGTGGCCATAGTCTTCATCATCTATGAGGAAGTTGTGAAGATCCTCAACGTAGTTTGGAAGACGGACTGAAAAAAACGGGGACACGACGGTGCTACACGAGCAGGCAGGAGTGTTAGGACGAAGGGCCGCTCACACACTTTAACCTTAACAAACGGCCCCCGGTCCCAAACCAATCTCCTTAAAAACCCTGCTACTAGGTTCTAATATCTACCTCTAAGTGATTCACAGAAAGAAAGAAAGAAAGGGATTGGTATTTTCTTGATTTTATTTATAACAAAACTATAACAAGTCGGATCTGCATGAAAAAAAAGAATAAATGCTTACACTTTAAATTCCAGAGGGTGGCGGGTGGTAGGGGGGGGGGCGTTCCTTAAGAGCTCAGGGAGAGGAACAAAGGTGTTTTTATTTAGGACTAGACCTGCTTGACTAGAGAAATGGGAACACTGTCACTGGTAAAGAGGAGTGTGTCTCAACTACAGCACAGCGCTTCGAGTTAGGTGATACAAACGCTGTACGTACTTAATGAAAGAGAAACCAACACCCAACCCAACATAATGTGATTTAGACACTATAGACAAAGAAATTATACTTGAAGACGAGTGATGATACCAGAGATCATACATTTTAAAAGCCCTTTTTTTTTTTTTTTTTTTTAATATGCAAATATTTTAATTTTTGTTTTTTCTTTTTAATTCATTCTCTACCTGATGTCAAAAATCTTTAATTCAGATGTAAAATGCTGCAGAGGCTGAAGGGCACACTAAGAACTTAAATGCCTTACTTTAAATCAAGATTAAATTAAAAATGTATCGCGATTGCAGGATTCACAAATACAGATGCAGGTTTATTTAAAAAACAAAACAAATGATGTCACATTTTTTTTTCAAATGCATATTTTACACAAAAAAAACGTTCACAATAGTTCACTTTTTAAGTTGCAGGTATTGTTTTAAAATCTAATTAACGTACTAGTTTGATACTCTGAGAAGTGCCTAATATATCGTATGATTCATTTTGAGATCTTTTGAGATTAAGAATGATTGAATGTTGTATGTACTTAGTCACTACACATCTGTTAACAAAACACACGCACATGCAAACACTGCAGTGATGCCAGATGTTTAATTCCAGGCGTTGTCTGAGGTATATCAGAATTATGTATAGATCTTCTCAATCCATCGTAACTGCTAGTATTTCAATCATATTTCTGCTTCTAAAATGTTTATTTGCCTTTATTTTCATAGACATGCCTGTTTGAGAAATGCCATATATTATTATAGTAGTGCCTTCCATCTCATTCCAGTGGAGGACGAGTGGTTCGGGATAGATTTTTATTGCAGATTCAGTTTTAAATTTTTTTTTTTTTTTGGAACTATGTGATATTAATTGCCTTTTACTTTTATATCAACTGATAATCCAATGTGCCAACTGCTGCTCAGAGATATACAAATAATATCATGTTATAGACTGGAGTTTGTGAATCTGGCACGTTTACATGCAAATGCAGTCAGTTGTTGTTTTTTGCTCATCATCACACAGTTAATGTGTTGGACGCACAATGTTTACTTTAAGCTACATATTGTCAGCTTCAGCTTCAACGTGAACTTGCATACATGTAGACATGTGTCAGATATTTAGATATATCTTTTGGAGTTTTCATGTTAAAGGAGAGAGGGTTAGTCATGTTTCAAGTCAGTATTAAAACAACAGTTTGAAACCTTTTTTTCTTGCTGTAATCATTCCTCCTGTTCATACTGACTGTTAGAAGATCCCTTTATAATGCACTTACAATAGAAGTAATGGAGGACTAAATCCATAGTTAAAAATGGATTTAAAAGTTGATCTGAAGCTAGTTTGAGTCACCCAAACTAGTCAAATCAAGTGTGCATCTTCTAAAATGACCATCTTTTTTAATGTAAAATTCCCTCTTTTTGTTTCCCTGTTGATGTATAGCAACAAAAAGAGGGACATTTGTACTAAAATATCTGGAACTTTGGTAGATGTTGACTGGATTTGACTAATTTGGATAGCTTTAAACTAGCTTTAGATAACGTTTTGAGTATATTTTTGCACACAATGACTGGATTTTGCCCCCACATCTCTTTCATTGTAAGTGCATTAGGAACAGATCATCTAATAGTCAGTATGAACAGGAATTCATATGTGCACCTGACTGTTGTTTTAAGAGAGACTTGGAAAAAAAAAAAAGTGTGACGCTTTCCTTTAACACATGAAATTTCCCCAGTAGTGAAAATCCAGTATTGTGCCTTCAGTCTAATGAATTCTAATATGTATGCTCACAAATAAACATTGGATCAGACTGTTTAACATCGTCGTGTTCATTTCAAATATCATCCTGGTCTCATTTTTACTATTCAAGTCTGTCTTTAACCCTCCTGTTTTCTTCCCATTGACTGTGTAACTTTTGTTTGTTTGTTACAAAATTGGGTTAAATAGGGGATTTAAACCTGGTTTGACTGTTTATCACACAATTATTTGTTAGACCATTTTAGCCAACTTCAGTCCAACTGATTACCACAAGGTTTACACATATTTTTGGAAATGATGGTCAATAGGAAACCTGTTTTTCTTGCTATAATCATTCCTCCTGTTCATACTGACCATTAGAAGATCCCTTCATAATGCACTTAAAATGGAAGTGATGGAGGACTAAATCCACAGTCCTCCTACTGAAGCTAATATGAAGCTTCAGTCGTCCAAATGAGTCAAATCTTCATCTTCTATGTTTCAACGTTACAGTGTTTTTAGTAGCAAAGTCTTTTTGTTACTATACTTCCACCACAGCTCAACAGGGAAACACTAAGAGGGAATTTGATGCTAAAAAGACTGTAATTGTGCCAGATATCACTTGATATGACTAACTCAGACTGCTGAAGCTCAATAGAAGCTGATCATCTACTTTTAAATGCATCACTTTACATTGAAAGCACATTTGAAGGAGATCTTTTAATAGTCAGTATGAACAGGAGGAATGGAGGAGGAGCATTGCTGGACAGCTATTTTCAGCTCTTTCGAGAGATGTTCAATCAGGTTCAAGTCTGGGCCACTCAAGGACATTCACAGACTTGTCCCGAAGCCACTCCTTCATTGTCTTAGCTGTGTGCTTAGGGTTGTTGTCCTTGGAGCAGGTTTTCATCAAGGATCTCTCTGTACTTTGCTCCGTTCAGCTTTCCCTCGATCCTGACTAGTCTCCCAGTTCCTGCTGCTGAAAAACATCCCTGCAGCATGATGCTACCACCACCATGCTTCACCGTAAGGAAGCTATTAGCCAGGTGATGAGAAATGCCTGGTTTCCTCCAGACGTGACGCTTGGCATTCAGGCCAAAGAGTTCAATCTTGGTTTCATAATTTCTGAGAGTCCTTTAGGTGCCTTCTGGCAAACACCAAGCGGGCTGTTCATGAGCCTTTTACTGAGTAGAGGCTTCCGTCTGGCCGCTCTACCTGATTGGTGGAGAGCAGCAGAGATGGTTGTCCTTCTGGAAGGTTCTCTCATCTCCACAGTGGAACGCTGGAGCTCTGTCAGAGTGGTCTCCTCCCTGACCAAGGCCCTTCTCCCCCGATGGCTCAGTTTGGCGTCCAGCTCTAAGAAGAGTCCTGGTGGTTCCAAACTTCTTCCATGTACGAATGATGGAGACCACTGTGCTCTTCGGGACCTTCAATGCTGCAGATATTTTTTTTGTACCCTTCCCCAGATCTGTACCTCAAAACAATCCTGTCTCAGAGGTATACAGACAATTCCTTTGACTTCATGTCTTGGTTTCTGCTCTGACCTATAGACAGGTGTTTGCCTTTCCTAATCATGTCTAATCAATTGAATTTACTTCAGATGGACTCCAATTAAGGTGTAGAAGCATCTCAAGAATGATAACAGGAAGCACCTGAGCTCAATTTTGAGTGTCATAGCAAAGGGAGTGAATACTTATGTACATGCGATATTTCAGTTTTTTATTTTTAATATATTTGCAAAAATTTCTAAAAAAACGTTTTCGTTTTGTCATTATGGGGTATTGTGTAGATTGAAGAGGGGGGAAAAAAATAATTTAATCCATTTTGGAATAAGGCTGTAACATAACAAAATGTGGGTAAGTTCAGGGATGTGAATACTTGAAGACAGGAAAGAAAGAAAGAAAGAAAGAAAGAAAGGGCAGATGGAAGGAAAGAAGGAAGAAAGGAAAGAAGAGAATACAGAAAGGAGAGATGGAAGGAAGAAGGATGGAAGGATGGAAGTAAGGAAAGAAGGAAGGACAGATGGAAGGAATGAAGGAAGGAAAGAAGAAAGGAAAGAAGAAAGGAAAGAAGAGAAGACAGGAAGGAGATATTCAAGGAAGAAAGAAAGAGAAAAGGAAGGAAGGAAAGAAGGAAGGACAGATGGAAGGAATGAAGGAAAGAAAGAAAGAATAAAGGAAAGAAGAGAAGACAGGAAGGAGAGATTCAAGGAAGAAAGAAAGAAAAGGAAAGAAGGAAGGAAGGAAGGAAGGAAGGAAGGGAAGGGAGGAAGGAAGGATGGAAGGAAGGAAAAGAAGACAGGAAGGAAAGTGGGCCGGACTGGACTCCTCGGCGGGCCGGTTCTGTCCCGCGGGCCTCACGTTTTGACACCTAGCGTTTTCGTCTTGTCGTGACCTTGCTCTGCGCCTTTTAGACTCCGCTCGCTCGCCGTAGTTGTCAGTGCGGAGAGGTCGGAGGCTCGTTTGTAGAGAAGATGTTTATGTTCGTGCAGCAGTATTATTATTATTACTAAGAGGAGTCTGCTTTATTAAAACATGTCTGTCACTGGAGGAGGAAACAGAGGGTTTTACTTCAACACCGTGTTATCTTTGGCTCGGTCTCTTGCAGCTCACCATCAGGCTCCATTAGAAAAGGTAAAACGCTTCCTGCAGCTATTCAACCACAACGAGCTAAAGTCTCACTAAAAGAGGTTTAACTTCACCCCTATGTTCATATAATCGGTTGTGTTAGTCTTTTAAAAAACACAGTAAAAATAGCAGATGTATATGTTTAAATGTGTCACTGTGTGATTTATGGTGTTGTTTTGTGATTTAAAGCTTGGTGACAGAAAAGCTAGCGTCTTGTTAGCTGCTATTTAATCTTCTTGTTTGTGTTCAAATTGACATGACACATTTAACATGCATATATTAGTAAAAGTGACACCATATCATCAAATTTGCACCATTTATCTGTGATTATCAGTAACTTGTTACCAGATGAAAGCACAGGAAGCTCATGTCTTTAATTCATTTTCAACTCACATCTTTATAGTATTTAATCTCCTTTTTCGTGTTCAAATTGACATATTTAACATGCATATATTAGTAAAAGTGGCACTATATCATCACATTTGCACCTTTTATCTGTGATTATCTGTAGTTTGCTGCACAGTAAGCTTCAATTCATCTTTAACTCACGTCTTTAGAGTATTTAATCTTCTTGTTTGTGTTCAAAGTGACATATTTAACATGCATATATTAGTAAAAGTGACACCATATCATCACATTTGCACCTTTTATATGTGATTATCAGTATCTTCATCTTCAACTCCGATGTTTATAGTATTTAATCTGCAGAAAGTAACATTTATAGCCTATAAATCAATACACTTAGTATAGAAATGATCAATCTGTGTGTTTCAAAGCTTAGCTGCTAATCTGGTAGTAACAGGGCGTTGTGTGTTTTTGTCTATTGCACAATTATATTTCCTCATTTTAGTGTGTAGAAATAAAGAGGAAATGCATTTAACTGAGTCAGTGGTGCTGCTAGACAAATAGAGAAATAAAGATCATTATTAAAACTGATCAGAAATAACCCAATAAAACTTGTCTATGCAATTACATGCATGAAATATTTGTTAATTGTTTTAGTCATTTATTAATTATTAAAAAAAAAAAAAAAATATGCTGGTCCAGCCTCTAAAATGAGAAGCTTTTGAGGTTTTTCCTCTCTCTTTTTAAAAAAAACTTTTAACGCCATTCATAAACATTAACAGGCAATTTTAACTATACAGAATAAAATCAGGTTGGGCTTCATGCACACACATGTAGGCTAAATTACAAATAAAATAATGCTACATAGGGTCAATATGTTTAAACATCACATAAATAATGAAAGTTTTAACCAAGGTAGAGGATAATAACAATAAATGTAGGTATTTTGTACCTCACAGGATGGTTAATATGCATTATATATATAATTGTTTTTAAAAGTTCAGGCCACCAATGAGTCCTAAAGAACGTCATCTTCACTTTTATTTATTAAAAATACCAAACATATGGTTGTTGCAGCCTCTAAAATGATTGATAGATTTAATCCTTACAAGATATTCAGGGTCATATTTGATACATTTTTACATTTGAGAGCTGTAAAAACATCCTATACACATTAATTTTAGCTGGATTGTGTACAAAAATGTACAGTGTACAAAAATGGAGATAAAAAGCATCTTTATTAAATGTTTGTGCAGCCGATACACATTTTTAGATATGCAAATGTACAAATGTGGTCTGTGTTTATTAAAAAAACATTTAAAATCAGCATTAAAACATGATGTTAAATTCTTCATATGCTATAAAATGTTCTCCTGGAGCATAAAATAGTGATTATTTTCCCCCCAATAAGATCAATCAAACATTTATTAATGATTATTGAGACTAATATGAACATATATATGTAAAGGTTAAGGCTTTTACTGTGATCTGTTTATTGATAATAGCTCAGCACAAATATATTGATCTTTGCAAACATGTCTGCATAAAGCAACAAGAGGTAGTTTGTCTTCCTGAGAGAATTAATAGCTTTATTTTTAGTTCAGGGGCTAATAAATTCAGAGCTGCTGCAACTAAGAATTATTGTTTATTATCAATCAATCAGCTGATTATTTTCACAGCTGTTTGGTCTTTGAAATGTCAGTAAATAGTGAAAAGGGACTTTACAGTTTCACGTAGCGTTACTGGTCTTGTTTTAATCTGATCAACGGTTCAAAACCCAAAAAACCAGTCGCTGCTCTAATTTGTATTTGATGTTTGCTCGTTATGTTCTGCGTGTGTAAACATGTTTGCTGAGTTACAGTTGAATAAACACACAAGTGGAAAAATCTTAAACACACAAATGAAGATAAAATGAACCAGCCACCACTACATTCCTAAATAATGTGTTCGCTCAGAGGTATTAACCCTCCTGTTGTCTTCGAGTTAAGGAAGGAAGGATGGAAGAAGGAAGGAAGGAAGGGAGGGAGGAAGGAGGAAGGAAGGAAGGCAAGGAGGGAAGGCAAGGAGGGAGGGAGGGAGGAAAAAAGGAGGGAGGGAGAAAGAAAAAGAGGAAGGAATGAAAGAAGGAAGGGAGGAAGGTAGGGGGAGGAAAGAAAGAGAGAAGGAGGGAGGAATAAGGAAGGGAGGAAGGAAAGAAGGAGGGAGGGAGAAAGGAAGGACAGAAGGAAGGAAAAAAGGAGGGGAGAAAGAAAGGGGGATGGAGGAAGGACAGAAGGAAGGAAGGAAGAAAGAAAGAAAGGGGGATGGAGGAAGGAAAGAAGGAAGGGAGGAAAGAGAGAGGAAGGAAAGAAAGAGAAGGAGGGAGGGAGGAAGTACAGACGGAAGGAAGGAAGGGAGGAAAGAAGGAACAGTCAAAACAGACGGGGTCAATTTGACCCGGGGGGACGACACAAAGGTTAAATGAAGTTTATTCACTCTTTCTGTTGCTGTGTTATAGTGAGCACTGGTTAAAAGCATCTTCATTATGATATAACTGATTAATCTTTTATGTTTTTTTTTTTTTTTTTGCTGATTGCAGCTTCTCCATTTTAAAGATTTGCTGCTTTTTCTCATTTGCTGCAGAAAAAATCCTGTATCAATATATTGGCAGACAGTGTTATATGCACAGAATATATACATAAACACACTTTTTTTTTTTTTTTTTTTGCAATGATCCTTTAAATGTGGTTGTCAAACACTTAATTTATTGTGTAAAATGACGTCACTGCATTGAAACAGTAAACTTCACTTTGAATTTAATAATTATTATGAGCCACACATTTTTTTTAAAAACACACTGAACCAGACAAAATGCATATATTAAACTTGAATGCAGAAAAATAATCAAGTATGCATAAAATGCTGTTTATGTAACCGACACATAACAACATATTTGCTGATGCCGATATCTCTCAGTGTTTCCCATTAATTATACAGACTGTAGTGGCTCATCATAGTCTTAATTTATGCCACTGCAGATTCATAGTGTGCCAAACATGTCTGTGTACCCTACTGAACTAGTTTAACTTACATAATCACGTCTGCTTTGTTTGTTTCAGAGCTGAAATCTGCACATTAGTCTTTTGTTGATGGTTAATTTGGAACATTTATGAACTGGTAATCATTCCTATGCTTTGTGTGTGTGTCATCACCATTCATACTTAATACAACCAGTAATTAAATTACTAAAGCACAACATTGTTTAGAGAGCACGTTTTTTAATATATATATATTTTTAAAGATATTACCTCCTAATTTTGCTCTCAGAGTGCGCAAAATCATTTTAGTTCAAGGGTCACATACAGTCCAATTTGATCTCATGTGAGCCAGACCAGTAAAACCATTGCATAATAATCTATAAATAATAGTGATGCTCGATATTGTCCAACTCTTAATTTACGATTGCGATATCACCCGATACCGATATATGCAGGCTTTTTACACAACATATCATATCTCCTATTGTGGAATTAACACATTATGCCTAATTGTATTGTGATGCCCCACTGGATGCATACATAAATGCAACATGGCTTTCCAAATGTAAAACACTGTCTGTGCAAAATAAGAGAACAACTTCAACTTAAGTTATGGAAAAAAGTTTCCGAGCCTGCATGAACGCAGCATGGGACGTTTACCGGCGCGCGCTTGATGACGTATAACGACAACAACACGCAAGACTCGTGGGTCGCTAACCGTGGCTAATAAGCTAGCTCGCCCCGGTGCATGACGTTATGTCCAAGTGTGTCCTACGGAAAGTAAATTTGCAATTTGCAATGACTACAAAGCAGCATAATAAATATGGCACTATTTCTTGTTAAACGTCATCAAGCGCGCGCGCCGGTAAACGTCCCATGCTGCGTTCATCAAGGCTCGGAAATGCTGAAGCCTACAGAACAAACATCGGCTCTAAAAACCGATACCGATACCTTCCGATATTACATTTTTAAGTAAATATTGGCTAATAAATAATATACATAATATATATTATGACTTGACTGGAATAAACCATCTATTCACAAAACAGATGAATGTATACTCTAATACTCTTTGAGATGCAATTTCATGTTATGTCTCTGTCTGGAACATAGTTTTGTTTTATTGATCACAGAAAAAGAAAGAGAAAGAGATACTGATAAAATTGTCCTTCAAATCTGAATCACATTACAAGTTATTCATTCTTCCAGGTTGGATATTCTTAACTCTGAATGGCAAGCAAAAAACTATATGAGACAGGCATTTTAGTCTTTGCAATTGTTATGGGGAACACTGTCTGTGATAGATGAATATCGGCCAATAATATCTGTTAATCGATATATCGGTTGGGTTTTATAATGATAGTATATTCAATATGTTCGGATTTCTCGACTGTTGGTCACACAAAACATCATCTTTGTCTCTTTGTCATTATGATTGTCTTTTTTTCCACTATTGTCGGGTTCAATGGAGCAAATAATTAATCAGTTGTTCCAGGAAATAAATGTCAGGTCAAGGTATCTCTGATGTAATTGTACATTTTTGAGCCCTGCAGGAACAATCAATAGTACATGAGATAAATAAAAGGTTGAACAATTTATATTCCCTATAAAGGGCAGGCAGAGGTTGAACTGATTAGATTACAAATAGAGGGAAATGTTAACCATGACTTAGACAGAAAATATATGATATAATAAAAGCGATTGAGATTTAACCCTCACATACTGTTCAGAGTCAAATTTAACCCATTTTTACATTTATAAGCAGTAAAAACACTCTAAATACTTCTTACTTTTAGAGTTTTTGACCTATTGCATTCTTCACATTTAATATTAATGTTTTATTCTCTATAAATAAGAAGTGCAAAAACGGAATAATAAAGTCTCTTAGCTCTCTGAAAGCGTCATTAAGGATTCATCTCGCTATTTATCTGTGACTGATGGTGACTTATTCATGAATAATTTGGTCGAGACTAATTATAAAGAGGAAACTGTGAAGAGTCTGAATATGAACAGTGTGTGAGAGTAATAAATGAAGTCATTGTAGGTTTTGAGCCTTGAATAAATGGTTAAACTATTTATATTCACTATAAAGAACAGGCAGAGCTCGAACTGATTAGAAAGGAAGAAAGGAATGAATGAAAACAGATGGAAGGAAGGACGAAAAGACAAGAAAGAAAGAAACAGATGGAAGAAAGAGAAGACAGAAAAGAAATAAAGAAAGAAAGAACAGATGGAATGAAGGAAAGACAGATGGAAGGAAGGACGAGAAGACAAAAAGAAAGAAAGAGAACAAATGGAAGGAAGAGAAGACAGGAAGGAAAGATGGAAGGAAGGAAGAGAAGACAGGCAGGAAGATGGAAGGAAGAAATAAAGAAAGAGAAAGAAAGGGTGGATGGAAAAATAGGAAGGAAAAGAAGACAGGAAGGAAAGATGGAAGGAAGTACGAGAAGAAAAGAAAGAAAGAACACATGGAAGGAAGAAAGAGAAGACAGGAAATAAAAAAAGAAAGAAAGAAAGAACAGATGGAACGAAAGACGTAGAGAAGCGAGAAAGAGGGTGGATGGAAAAATAGAAGGAAGGAAAAGAAGACAGGAAGGAAAGAAAGAACAGATGGAACGAAGGAAGGAAGAGAAGACAGGCAGGAAGATGGAAGGAAGAAATAAAGAGAGAAAGAAAGGGTGGATAGAAAAATAGAAGGAAGGAAAAGAAGACAGGAAGGAAGAGAAGACAGGCAGGAAGATGGGAGGAAGAAATACAGAGAGAAAGAAAAGGTAGACGGAAAAATGGAAGGAAGGAAAAGAAGACAGGAAGGAAAGTGTGCCGGATTGGACTCCTCGGCGGGCCGATTCTGGCCCACGGGCCTCATGTTTGACCCCCCTGGATTAGATTAAAAATGAGGAAACGTTAACCACGATTTAAACAGAAAACATGACATATAATCAAAGAGCTGTGTTTTTTTTTAACAATATGCAGCTGTATCATTGTTGTGTTGACGTGTTTGGGGAAGTATTATTTAGAGAAGCAGTTGAGGAAGTAGAGCTGGAAACAGGAAGTAGTGTGTTGCTGACCTCCAGATTGTTCAATTCACCTCCTGATTTAAAAACTCTTCCCTGCGGCTTCAATACATCAGCCTCACTGTTTGCACAATAACCATTTATGTGAGGGGGTCAGGGCAGACGGTTGTACTTAATAACACACTGTTATATTGTGTTATATTGTGTTATATTGGCTTAAAAATCAAAATGTGGCACTGTGGTTCAATTCTAAGTAGGTTATTTAATCCCTTACATACTGTTCCGGGTCCAAATTTCACCCATTTTTACATTTAAGAGCTATAAAAACACTATATTCACATTTACTTTTGCAGGACTTTTCCTAATGTGACCCCAAAATGGAAATACAATGCAGTTTTTATTTTATTTTATTTTTGTGCAGGTGATAAACATTTTTATATATGCAAATGTACAAATTTGACCTGTATTTATAAGAAAATTCAAAAATCAGCATTAAAACATGTTGTTGTATTCATTATATTCTATAATATGTTCTCCTGGAGCATAAAATAGTGATTGTGAATGTCTTTTTTTCCCCATTCCCATTTATTTCATGACTGATGGGGGATTTATGACTAATTATGAGTCAGAATATGTACAGTATGTAATGGGTTAACATAAGCCACCACAGCAGTTTAATCTTTGGCATATAAACAGCTGAAAACCTGAATTTTTCTTCTTTTTTTAACATTTATTGCTGCCACTTTGTTCCCGATAAACATACCAGAGTTAAGATGATTTTTAGCGTTTAACATCTAGTGTTAATGATTTTTTAAATGGCAGATATGAGCAGAGACCCTCCTCTTATCCTTCAACAACATTATCAGTTTAAAAGATCCTCTGCATTGAGAGTGACATGCAGGCTCTGTGGCCGGTTTCACTCTCTGTGTTTAAGTGGTAGCTAATCCCTCTCAGAGCTTTTAAATCTGCCACTTTAACATTAGGCTAATTAATGCCGCAGGCAAAGGTTTTGGCTCGGTTCCTGAAACCCATTTAGCATCAAAAGAAAAATCATTATCGCTAATGGAACCAGACGTAAAATATGTCCTGTAGGCAGGTTCAGTATATAAAAAGATCAAGAGGCATTAGAGATAACGTCTGCAGCACTTTCTTTATCAAAGTTGCGTCTCATGTGAACTGTGAACTATGTTTTGTGCTCCTGCAGGTTCAGAAGTTACAATGCATGTGCCCCGTCGACTTCAGAGGAGTTTTCCAGCTGGATGAGAGGAGGAGAGATGCTGTGATTGCTCTGGGAATCTTTCTGGTAGAGTCCAACCTGCAGGTAAACATCGTACCATGATGATTTAGCAGCTACTGTAGAAGGGTCAGTGGCAAATAAGAGGTTGGCAAGATGAGCAATATATTTATTTAAATATCTTTAAAAAATAGTTTTTAAAGCATTATCAGGTTGCATTTGCACCATTTTTTACCAAAAGTAAGACTGAATGCTCCTGAAAATGTCAAATGGTGTAACCACAAAAGAATGATAGATATTAAATATTTTATCACCTAAACTGTATTTAAGTGGACTTATACTAATAATTACTTGACTGATCACTGATCTCCATGATTCCCCAGATTAAATGTAATATTTAGAACAATTGTATTCCATTACCTTTATTGAACCTTTACATAGTATTCAGGCTCAAATTTGACCCAATTCTACATTTCTTTTAGCTGGACTTTGACCTACAGTTTACAAAAATGGAAATAAAGTGCATCTTTTTACCGATTTTTACTGATACCGATTTTTGTATATGCAAGTGTACATTTTGACCTGTGTTTATTTATTTTTTTAAATTCAAAAATCCGCTTTAATTAATTAATATTATTCTATAAAATGTTCACCTGGACCATAAAATAGTGATTGTGAATGTCTTTTTTTCCCAGTTTATTAAAACATAATTAGCAACTGATGAATTTATGAAAGTGAATTGGTGTAAACACTAATTATGAGTCTGAATATGAACAGAATGTAAAGGGTTAACATAAATTTATAATGTAAGATCATGCCAAACTAGTTGATATGGTGTTTTATTGAGAATTTGGTGTTTTTAAGCAAGTTGAATTATTTGGTACAAAGTTTTTATGGTTACAGACATTTTTGCCATAATCCTCTAATATATTCTCTCAAAATTGATTAAAAGCAGAAATTTGATGCTGATCCACAAAAAAAGAATGTGTGCAAGTTATTCATATGTTTATTTTCACATTTTAACCCCTTTAAATTTGACTAAACCACATGGACACAAATATAAACATCATTGACCCATAAATATATATAACACGCTATTGAATATTTCTGTTGCAGCACAAAGATGCTATCGTCCCATACCTTCTTGGATTGCTTAAAGGACTTCCTAAAGTTCAGTGGATTGAAGAAAGCTCGGAGCGTAAAGGACGAGGTGAAGATATTATTACATGTATCATACAGTATAATGTTCAATCATATACTTGTCTGATGTTCTTGCTGCTACATTTATGCCGCTGTTAATTAACGTTTGGTGAACTTCCTGTCTTGCAGATGCTCTTCCTGTTGCAGAGAACTTCAGCTTTTGTCTGGTAACACTTCTGTCAGACGTTGCCCAAAGCGATGAGACCTTACGAGGACAGGTGTGTGTGCGTGTGCGTGTGTGCGTGTGTGTGTGTGTGTGTGTGTGTGTGTGTGTGTGTGTGTGTGTGTGTGTGTGTGTGTGTGTGTGTGTGTGTGTGTGTGTGTGTGTGTGTGTGTGTGAAATGCTGCCTGCAAGCCAAAAGCCAGGATTTCAAGTCAACCTGCTCTTGACACTTTGTCTGCAAAGTTACTTCTACTTCTTTTACATTAAAAATATAATATACAGTGTATTTTTTTTAGAGATGCGACCCCAGTAGTGTGTAGTTGAGAGCGTTTGTTGTGTTTAAAGGAGACATATGTTCTGTTATTTATGTACTGTTATTATGTTGGATACTAAACATAGTCATAGTTCCTAAACGTACAGATGTTTACATTTTGAGTAAAGAAGGAGAGAAAAATATGTGAAATCCTGCTACTATAGTTAGTTTATGTTGCCTCCGGAGCTGGAGGAAGCTTCCTGAAGCCGACCAATCAGAACTGAGTGGGCTCATCAGGAGGAGGAGGGGGGGCCTTAAAGAGACAGGAGCTAAAACGGCCTGTTTCAGACAGAGGCTGAACTGAGCGGCCACACAAAGGACCAGTAGAAGATAAATAAGGAGTTTTTAATGCAAAAATATTCTAGTAGAGCCCCAGAATATAAATACAGACCTGGAAATGTGCATGATGATTGCTGATGAAGTGGTTGAGTTGTGAAGAAATGTGCAATAAACACTCTCAGGATTCATGTCAATGTGCACTAAACACTTCATTATTTATGTCCAAGTGCAATACACTTAATACTTAATATTTAATGTACACACTTAATATTTATTTTACACAGTTAGTATTTATATATGTATATTTTTCTTTTACTTCTTTATCATTTTTCTTGTGTGCTACCTTTTTAAATCTTTTAAAATCATATAGTAAACAATCAATCAATCGATCAAACATCTTTATTTATCCCCGCAGGGCAATTCAGTTTGCAGCCTCAAGTCACATGGAAAGAACAAAAAACAAAACAAAAACAAAAAAACACATACAGCATCCGCTCTGTCAGTACCACAGGTTGGCATGGGCAACCGGAGCTAGCAGCAAGTAACAGTAATAGAAATATACACATTAGGGCTCTCAGGTTTACAATGCGTGACCTTTGTTCATTTAGCTGTCAGCAGCATTTAAAAGCCTGATGGCCGAAGGAATAAATTAATTTGCATATCTGTTTGTCTTCCTCAGGAAGTCAAGGTAACGCAAATAGAATAGAACAGAATTCAATAAAGTTTTGTCTAGGTCTAAGTCTAAGATTTGACGTACTTTTCAGATCCTGGAGGCGATCATGGAAATCATGCAGGTCCTGCAAGATATCTGCAAGAATCCAGAGGATCACGATAAAGGTACCAACATGACACATCTCATAATTCCTCTGTTTGTTACTTCTGAATATTAACACCTGCTCTCTCTCTTGTTTTAATACAGAATACCTGTGCAGGTACACGGTTCCCACCCTGCTCGGTGTGGCCAGAGCTTTCGGCCGATACAGCAACACCGACGAGCCGTTACTGTCCAAGCTGTTCCCTCGACCGGTCGTTCCCCCGCTGAACACGGGAGAAGACAGCGATGCGGTGCGCCGGCGGTCCTTCAGCGATTTCCGCTCCATCATGCCGAGCTCGTTGCTCAGCGTGTGTCACTCAGACAGTCTGAGACGTAAAGGCACCTCCATGACCAGCGTGTCACAGCAGGTACGACAAAAGCAAAGGAAGTTAAACTTGACCCATGAAACAGTGTGCAGCTATATAAGTCTGTGATGATATATCTGTTTTTTTAATGTTCTCAGGCCAGTCCAGAGAGAGTAGCTCTGACTCCCAGCTCACCTGCTGATCCTTCTGCACAGTACTTTGAAGGTAAATGCCTTAAATATGCCTTTAACCCTCCTGTTGTCCTCGAGTCAAGGAAGGAAGGAAGGAGGGAAGGAAGGAAGGAAAGGAGGAAGGAAGTAGGGAGGGAGGGAAGGAAGGAAGGGAGGAAAGGAAAGGAGGAAGGATGGAGGAAAGAAGGAAGGAAGGAAGGAGGGAGGGAGGTAGGGAGGAAAGAATGAAGCAGGGAGAGAGGAAGGGAGGAAGGAAGGAAGAAGGAAGGAAAGGAAGGAGGAAGGAAGGGAGGAAAGGAAAGGAAAGAAGGAAGGGAGGAAGGAAAGGAGGACAGAGGAAAGAAGGAAGAAAGGGGGATGGAGGAAGGAAAGAAGGGAGGAAGGGAGGTAGGGAGGAAAGAAGGAAGGAAGGGAGGAAAGGAAAGAAGGAAGAAAGGGGGATGGAGGAAGGAAAGAAGGGAGGAAAGAAAGAGAGAAGGAGGGAGGCAGGAATGAGAGAAAGAAGGAAGGAAGGAAGGAAGGGAGGAAAGAAGGAACAGACGGGGTCAATTTGACCCGGGAGGACGACACAAAGGTTAAATATGTATGTATCTTGTGGTGCTCGTTGCCTGTTTAAGAGTTTAAATAATTTAACATCTCACTACTATAATCCTCACAATGGACAGTTTATTAAAAAATACTATGAAAAAATATGTTTTATTCCACACATTCGTCTTCCTCCTATATTTTCCACAATGCAGCCGAATAGCTGAGAGTTCACTTGGAGATTTATGGTCCTCAGCTTGAACCCATGCTGACTCAAATGGCATCAATTTCTACACTTTCTGCATCACTTGTCACAATCAGATTCCTCACAGCTCCCTCCGAAGACACTTAAAAGCTTTTATTACTTTTTCCACACATGCAGCTGATGTGTAAAATCAGATTTCCACTTGAACAGATGCAGTTGAGCCCGTTGTGACTTTTTTTGTGAGCATATTTTTCAAACTAATCCGACTCTTCTCTTCTTCAGGCTCGTACCTCCCTGACGGCAGCGCTGTGGACCCGGATTACTACTTCTCCACCATCAGCTCCAGCTTCTCCCTCTCGCCTCTCTTCACCGGATGCAGCACCGGAGAGTTTCACGTCCCTCTCGACATGCTCAGACAGCTCCTCAGCATGGTCAGCATCAAATCAGCAGCACAGGAACTTAAAGATATAGACCAACATACATGCACAACATAACAATAACAATTAAAGCCGTAAGCGGCGATGGCGGGCCCTGGCTCACCCGTGCCACCGCGGGGCCTGAGGCATGGCGGGGCTGTGGCGTGAAGCAGAAAGTGAGAAAAAACCTGGAAGGAGGCCAAAAATGCAATGTTTCGTTCATCCAGTAGGGGGCAGTCACAGGTAGTTACACATATGGTCTGGTGTGTTCAGGGCGGTCACTCATCAATCATGTGAAGTTTGGAGTGAATTGGACAAAGCATGAAGGAGTTATGAGAGGTTGATGGTTCATCCACCAGGGGGCAGTAATGGGATGCATGCAGGTGTGTTCAGGGTCAGTCCCTCATCACACATGGGAAGTTTCGTGGAAATTGGACAATGTTGATGCAAAAAATGGCACTTCCTGTTTCCACTAGGGGGCGACATGAGCGACACCCCTATCAGATGGAAGAGGTCTCCACCCTGGACCTGTGTATCAATTTTCATGATGATACGTGTTCAATAAAGCCATCAAAAAGCCAAACGTATTTTCATGGCGAGGAATTGATGGTAGCCACGCCCCCACAGGGACGCCATTACTCGTAGCTTCACAGTGTTCATAATGTAGCTTCACCAACTGGTTCTGCATGTTTTAGAAGTGGAATGAAGTTGATGGGGTCAACTATGTATTTTTCATGAATTTAAGTTCACTTCCTGTTACCACCGGGGGGCGCTATGAGTTACGTGGGAAGTTAATATATCGGGACGTTCAGGGCCGAGCCATCATCATGTCCAGCAAGTTTGAAGCTGATTGGATGAAGTATGTGGGCGTGAGAGCCACTCGTATGTACATGGCGAGCACGCCAAAGTTAGTTGAGCCCTGGCAGACACGCCCTTTGACCTACGGATGCGCAGAGCACAACTTAAGCTCAGCTAGGTCTGGAGATGTTGCGTACCTAATTTGAACTTGATCGGGCGAACTCTGTGGGAGGAGTTAATTTTAGGCGGGAAAAATCAAAACCAAAATGGCCGACTTCCTGTTGGGTTGAGGTCATGAGGTCAAGAGGCTTTTTTGCATATGTGGGTATAATACATATGTGTACCGAATTTTGTGAGCATAGGACAAAGTTAGCAAAATTCCCTATGGGCATTTTTGGACTTTGTAGGGGGCACTATTCCGCCATTCTGCGTCGACCATGTGCGACCACCCAAAAATATCAAATTTCGGATGAGGCCGGACGTCCGTGCAAAAGTATAAGCATTTTCGCATTTGGGAAAGGGGCGAAATTGGGGCACGAAATGTCGGAAGAATAATAATAATAATAATAATAATAATAATTAAAGCTGCGAGCAGCGATGACCGGGCCCAAGCTCCCTCACCACGCCACTAATGAGCGAGACTTGGCGCGACGCATCTTCTAATTCAAATGGAAACAAACAGCGCCAAAATCGCAAATCCGATTCAAAATGGCCAACTTCCTGTTGGAGCGAGGATATGGGTCCAAGAGACTTTTTAGTGCGTCTTTACACAATACATATATATACCAAATTTTGTTCATCTACGTCAATCTAGAGGGAGGGGCTCAATTTCCTTAATCTTCTACGGGGTGCAGTGCCGCCATTTGGCCAGCAGTTCCTGTTTAATGGCGAAACATCAAAATTCCTCACATCACCACGAAGCAACCAAACCAGTAATCAAAAAGATTTTGATAACTTTTCATATCCAATGTCTGAAGATGTTTCTGAGTGAATTTGAAGGTGGTCAGATTAAATATCTAGGAGGAGTTCGTTCAAATACGAGGCGTTGAAATCGGCAAAATCGCACATATTTTTCAAAATGGCCGACTTCCTGTTGGAGTGAGGGTATGGGTCCAAGAGACTTTTTTGTGCGTCTTTACATAATACATATGTGTACCGAATTTTGTTTATCTATGTCAATCTGAGTTGAGGGGCTCAATTTTTTTTGATTTTCTACGGTGCGCTTTTGTATCCAGTAGGTGGCGCTATGGAGCTAACACAGTATTGATGCATAGACGTGTTCAGGGTGGGACCTTCTACATGCGTGATTAATTTGGTATAGATCGGACGATGTCTGTAGGAGTTATAAGGACTTCCTACTTTTTGGCGAAGGATCGAATGGCGAAGGAAATTGTCGGCACCGCCACGCCCAAACCGAATCCCTAATCAGAAAGTTTTTGATAACTTTTCATCTCCAATGTTTCAAGATGTTTCTGAGTGAATTTGAAGTTGGTCGGATTAAATCCCTAGGACAATTTCGTTAAAGTACAGTTTTTGATTTTCTAGGGTGCGCTATTGTATCCAGTAGGTGGCGCTGTGGAGCTAACACAGTATTTATGCATAGACGTGTTCAGGGCGGTACCCTCTACATGCGTGATTAATTTGGTGTAGATCGGACGATGTCTGTAGGAGTTATAAGGACTTCCTGCTTTTTGGCGAAGGATCGAATGGCGAAGGAAATTGTCGGCACCGCCACGCCCAAACCAAAAAACTTTTCATCTACAATGTGTCAAGATGATTCTGTGCAAATTTGAAGTTGGTCGGATTAAATCCCTAGGACAAGTTCGTTAAAGTACGGGGCGTGGAAATCGCCAAAATCGCACATATTTTTCAAAATGGCCGACTTCCTGTTGGAGTGACGTCATGGGTCCCACTGACTTTTTTGTGCGTTGGACATGATACATATATATATACCAAATTTCATTCATGTACGTCAATCTGTCATATTTTTATATTCGTTAGGGGGCGCTATTGAGCCATTTTGCGACGGCCATTTTGGCGGACCATAAAATATCGAATTTTTCGCCGAGTCTGATGGGCGCGCAAATTTTCGTGAGTTTTGGGGCACGTTTAGGCTGTCTAAAAGGCGTTTGTTTTCTATAATAATAATAATCTCTACGATTACAATAGGGCCTTCACACCTGTAGTGCTTGGGCCCTAATAATAATAATAATAATTAAAACTGCAAGCAGTGTCGAAGGGCCCTCGCACCCCCCCGTTTACCCCCCCAATTGTAACGCCGTACGTGCACGTCGGTGCGTGCGGCGGTCGCAGGGCTGTCAAAACTGGCATGTAGATGTCTTTGCTCCTGTGCCTTTAATTGAACATTGTGTGCAGCGGTTAATGTCTCCACTAGATGGCAGTCTAAGACCACAAATGAGTCTGAGTGACTTCTAAGCAATAAGGAATGTGGGTGAAGGGTCAAAAAATCATTGAGATTGAGCATTTTTGCCTGGATTGCAGACTTCCTGTTGGACTTAGGCTATGGCTCCAAGAGGCTTTTTTGTGCGTCTTTACACGATACATGTGTTTCCCGAATTTGGTTTGTTTACGTCAATCTGAGTGGAGGGGCTTGATTTTTTAAATTTTCTAGGGGGCGCTATTAATCAATTTTTGCGTCGGCCATTTCCGTGCTCCTTAAAATATCAAAGTGTTCTCCGGATCGGACATGATTGCAAGTTTTGGTGAGTTTTGGGGCATGTTTAGGCTGTCAAAAAGGCGTACAACTATAATAATAATAAAAATTATCCAGATTGAAAATTTTAGCCTGGATGGCCGACTTCCTGTTGGACTTAGGGTATGGGTCCAAGAGGCTTTTTTGTGCGTCTGGACATAATACATAGGCCTTGTCGATTTCATTTTTCTATGTCAATGTGGAAGGCGGGGCTTAAACTTTGAAATCTTCCAGGGGGCGCTGTGGAGTCATCTTCTCACTTAAAAATCCCAAACTTTGTCAGTAGTCAATCTTTGTGAATGTTGACGTATGTGTTCAATTTGGTGAGTGTAGGAGTTTGTGAAAATGTACAAAATGGATAAAGGCATTAGGGGGCGCTATTGAGCTGTTGTGCCACGCCCAAGGGCAGTTATGGTCTCAAATTAAAGTGCTCCTGAGTGTGAGCCTATGTGGCAAATCTGGTGATTCTGTGAAGACGGGAAAGTCCTCTAAACGCAGAGGGAAAAACGGAAAAGTGACGCAGGAAATGCACAATAACTCACTTCCTGTTAGAGCGACAATTTTGAAAAAAATAATTTGGGCGTTTACCCATGAGTGCTATGAGTCCTGTAAATTTCACTAAGATCAGACAAAGTCTTTGGTCACATGACCTGCTGTTAGGGGGCGCTATGGAGACCCCTTGCCACACCCACCCCCAATGATGTTGAAATTGAAACGGCGTCAACAAGTGTGACTTTTCACGTGATACATGTATAAACATCCGACAATGTATTGAGGAGTTATAAGGAGTTGTTTGTTTATACACACAAACGACTGCCACGCCCACCTGGTATAACGTAGGTAAAATCTGTTGTCAAGTTTACATCATCAAGATCTGAGGATGATATAGTTCCAATCTGAAGTCTGTGGAGTCAAAACTGCAGGAGGAGTGCGTTAAAGTGCGAGACCTGGAAATGGGGAAAATGGCGGAAAAAATGCACCTGTGATCCAAGATGGCCGACTTCCTGTTGGACTTAGGATATGGGTCCAAGAGGCTTTTTTGTGCGTCTGGACATGATACATGTGTTTCCCCGAATTTTGTTTGTCTACGTCAATCTGAGTCGAGGGGCTTGATTTTTTTAATTTTCTAGGGGGCGCTATTAATCAATTTTTGCGTCGGACATTTCCGCGCTCCTTAAAATATCAAAGTTTTCTCCGAGTCGGACATGATTGCAAGTTTTGGTGAGTTTTGGGGCATGTTTAGGCTGTCAAAAAGGCGTACAACTATAATAATAATAAAAATCATCCAGATTGAACATTTTAGACTGGATGGCCGACTTCCTGTTGGACTTAGGGTATGGGTCCAAGAGGCTTTTTTGTGCGTCTGGACATAATACATAGGCCTTGTAAATTTCATTTCTCTATGTCAATGTGGAAGGCGGGGCTTAAACTTTGAAATCTTCCAGGGGGCGCTGTGGAGTCATCTTCTCACTTAAAAATCCCAAACTTTGTCAGTAGTCAATATGTATGACTGTTGAGGTATGTGTACAATTTGGTGAGTGTAGGAGTTTGTGAAAATGTACAAAATGGATAAAGGCATTAGGGGGCGCTATTGAGCTGTTGTGCCACGCCCAGAGGCAGTTATGGTCTCAAATTAAAGTGCTCCTGAGTGTGAACCTATGTGGGCAATTTGGTGATTCTGTGAAGATGGGAAAGTCCTCTAAATGCAGAGGGAAAAACGGAAAATTGACGCAGGAAATGCACAATAACTCACTTCCTGTTAGAGCGAAAAATTTGAAAAAATTAATTTGAGGGTTTACCCATGAGTGCTATGAGACCTGTAAATTTCACGAAGATCAGACAAAGTTTGTGGTCACATGACCTGCTGTTAGGGGGCGCTATGGAGACCCCTTGCCACATCCACCCCCAATGATGTTGAAATTGAAACGGCGTCACCAGGTGTGACATTTTACGCAGTGCATGTATAAACATCCGACAATGTATGGAGGAGTTATAAGGAGTTGTTTGTTTATACAAACAAACGACTGCCACGCCCACCTGGTATAACGTAGGAAAAATCTGTCGTCAAGTTTACATCATCAAGGTCTGAGGATGATACAGTTCTAATCTGAAGTCTGTGGAGTCAAAACTGCAGGAGGAGTTCGTTAAAGTGCAAGGCCTGGAAATGGGGAAAATGGCGGCAAAAATGCACCTGTGATCCAAGATGGCCGACTTCCTGTTGGACTTAGGGTATGGGTCCAAGAGGCTTTTTTGTGCGTCTGGTCATGATATATATGAATCCTAAATTTCGTTCATGTACGTGCATGTAGAAGGCGGGGCTTCATTTTTTAATGTTCTAGGGGGCGCTGTAGAGTCATTTTGCAACTTAAAAGGTTGCGGTTATATCCAAAAATAATATTCGTGAGTCTTGATGAGTGTGTCCAATTTGGTGAGTTTTAGAGCTTGTCAGTACATGCTAAGTGGGAAAAGGCATTAGGGGGCGCTACTGAGCTGTTGGGGCAAAATATTGGGCAAATGTGGTATCAGATGAAAGAGCTCATGATTTGAAACCTACGTGGCAGGTTTCATGATTCTGTGAACATCATAAAGTCCTCAAAGCGGTGTTCGAAAAATGAAAATCGGTGCACGCCACGCCGCGTGGGCGACTTCCTGTTTGGTAAAAAAATTCCACAAAATTAATTTCCCAATGATCCAATGAGAGCTGTAACATATTTAAATTTCATGCCGATCCGAGAGGATTTGTGGTCACATGACCCGACGTTAGGGGGCGCTAGCGAGTCCCCTTACCACGCTTGCGTCCAATCACATTAAATTAAATAAATTTTCACCAGCTGCGACGTTTGTGCAGAATTTCATGAGTTTTCATTTATGTTCAAGCCGCCAAAAATGCGATTCATTACACGGCATAAGAACGTGAATAATAATTAAAACTGCAAGCAGTGTCGAAGGGCCCTCGCACCCCCCCGTTTTCCCCCCAACTGTAACGCCGTACGTGCACGTCGGTGCGTGCGGCGGTCGCAGGGCTGTCAAAACTGGCATGTAGATGTCTTTGCTCCTGTGCCTTTAATTGAACATTGTGTGCAGCGGTTAATGTCTCCACTAGATGGCAAACTAAGACCAGAAATGAGTCTGGGTGACTTCTCAGCACAAAGGAATGTGGGTGAAGGGCCAAAAAAGCGTCAAGATTGAGCATTTTAGCCTGGATGGCCGACTTCCTGTTGGACTTAGGCTATGGGTCCAAGAGGCTTTTTAGTGTGTCTGGACATGATACATGTGTTCACCGAATTTCGTTTGTCTACGTCAATCTGAGTGGAGGGGCTTGATTTTTTAAATTTTCTAGGGGGCGCTATTAATCAATTTTTGCGTCGGCCATTTCCCCGCTCCTTAAAATATCAAAGTTTTCTCCGGATCGGACATGATTGCAAGTTTTGGTGAGTTTTGGGGCATGTTTAGGCTGTCAAAAAGGCGTACAACTATAATAATAATAAAAATGATCCATATTGAACATTTTAGCCTGGATGGCCGACTTCCTGTTGGACTTAGGGTATGGGTCCAAGAGGCTTTTTTGTGCATCTGGACATAATACATAGGCCTTGTCGATTTCATTTTTCTATGTCAATGTGGAAGGCGGGGCTTAAACTTTGAAATCTTCCAGGGGGCGCTGTGGAGTCATCTTCTCACTTAAAAATCCCAAACTTTGTCACTAGTCAATATGTGTGACTGTTGACGTATGTGTACAATTTGGTGATTGTAGGAGTTTGTGAAAATGTACAAAATGGATAAAGGCATTAGGGGGCGCTATTGAGCTGTTGTGCCACGCCCAGAGGCAGTTATGGTCTCAAATTAAAGTGCGCCTGAGTGTGAACCTATGTGGGCAATTTGGTGATTCTGTGAAGACGGGAAAGTCCTCTAAACGCAGAGGGAAAAACGGAAAATTGACGCAGGAAATGCACAATAACTCACTTCCTGTTAGAGCGAAAAATTTGAAAAAAATAATCTGAGGGTTTACCCATGAGTGCTATGAGTCCTGTAAATTTCACGAAGATCAGACAAAGTTTGTGGTCACATGACCTGCTGTTAGGGGGCGCTATGGAGACCCCTTGCCACATCCACCCCCAATGATGTTGAAATTGAAACGGCGTCACCAGGTGTGACATTTTACGCAGTGCATGTATAAACATCCGACAATGTATGGAGGAGTTATAAGGAGTTGTTTGTTTATACAAACAAACGACTGCCACGCCCACCTGGTATAACGTAGGAAAAATCTGTTGTCAAGTTTACATCATCAAGGTCTGATGATGATACAATGCGAATCTTTAGTCTGTGGAGTCAAAACTGCAGGAGGAGTGCGTTAAAGTACGAGGCCTGGAAAAATGCACCTGTGGCGGAAAAAATGCACCTGTGATCCAAGATGGCCGACTTCCTGTTGGACTTAGGGTATGGGTCCAAGAGGCTTTTTTGTGCGTCTGGTCATGATATATATGATTCCTAAATTTCGTTCATGTACGTGCATGTAGAAGGCGGGGCTTCAACTTTTAATGTTCTAGGGGGCGCTGTAGAGTCATTTTGGCACTTAAAAGGTGGCGGTTATACCAAAAAATAATATTCGTGAGTCTTGACAAGTGTGTCCAATTTGGTGAGTTTTAGAGCTTGTCAGTACATGCTAAGTGGGAAAAGGCATTAGGGGGCGCTACTGAGCTGTTGGGCGAAAATATTGGGCAAATGTGGTATCAGATGAAAGAGCTCATGATTTGAAACCTACGTGGCAGGTTTCATGATTCTGTGAACATCATAAAGTCCTCAAAGCGTTGTTCGAAATTGTGAAAATCGGTGCACGCCACGCCGCGTGGTCAACTTCCTGTTTGGTAAAAAAATTCCACAAAATTAATTTCCCAATGATCCGATGAGAGCTGTAACATATTTAAATTTCATGCCGATCCGAGAGGATTTGTGGTCACATGACCCGACGTTAGGGGGCGCTAGCGAGTCCCCTTACCACGCTTGCGTCCAATCACGTTAAATTAAATAAATTTTCACCAGCTGCGACGTGTGTGCAGAATTTCATGAGTTTTCATTTATGTTCAAGCCGCCAAAAATGCGATTCATGACACGGCATAAGAACGTGAATAATAATAATAATAATAATAATAATTAAAACTGCAAGCAGTGTCGAAGGGCCCTCGCACCCCCCCGTTTACCCCCTCAATTGTAACGCCGTACGTGCACGTCGGTGCGTGCGGCGGTCGCAGGGCTGTCAAAACTGGCATGTAGATGTCTTTGCTCCTGTGCCTTTAATTGAACATTGTGTGCAGCGGTTAATGTCTCCACTAGATGGCAGTCTAAGACCACAAATGAGTCTGAGTGACTTCTAAGCAATAAGGAATGTGGGTGAAGGGTCAAAAAATCATTAAGATTGAGCATTTTTGCCTGGATGGCAGACTTCCTGTTGGACTTAGGCTATGGCTCCAAGAGGCTTTTTTGTGCGTCTTTACACGATACATGTGTTTCCCGAATTTGGTTTGTCTACGTCAATCTGAGTGGAGGGGCTTGATTTTTTAAATTTTCTAGGGGGCGCTATTAATCCATTTTTGCGTCGGCCATTTCCCCGCTCCTTAAAATATCAAAGTTTTCTCCGGATCGGACATGATTGCAAGTTTTGGTGAGTTTTGGGGCATGTTTAGGCTGTCAAAAAGGCGTACAACTATAATAATAATAAAAATGATCCAGATTGAACATTTTAGCCTGGATGGCCGACTTCCTGTTGGACTTAGGGTATGGGTCCAAGAGGCTTTTTTGTGCGTCTGGACATAATACATAGGCCTTGTCGATTTCATTTTTCTATGTCAATGTGGAAGGCGGGGCTTAAACTTTGAAATCTTCCAGGGGGCGCTGTGGAGTCATCTTCTCACTTAAAAATCCCAAACTTTGTCAGTTGTCAATATGTGTGACTGTTGACGTATGTGTACAATTTGGTGAGTGTAGGAGTTTGGGAAAATGTACAAAATGGATAAAGGCACTAGGGGGCGCTATTGAGCTGTTGTGCCACGCCCAGTGGCAGTTATGGTCTCAAATTAAAGTGCGCCTGAGTGTGAACCTATGTGGGCAATTTGGTGATTCTGTGAAGATGGGAAAGTCCTCTAAACGCAGAGGGAAAAACGGAAAATTGACGCAGGAAATGCACAATAACTCACTTCCTGTTAGAGCGAAAAATTTGAAAAAAATAATTTGAGGGTTTACCCATGAGTGCTATGAGTCCTGTAAATTTCACGAAGATCAGACAAAGTTTGTGGTCACATGACCTGCTGTTAGGGGGCGCTATGGAGACCCCTTGCCACATCCACCCCCAATGATGTTGAAATTGAAACGGCGTCACCAGGTGTGACATTTTACGCAGTGAATGTATAAACATCCGACAATGTATGGAGGAGTTATAAGGAGTTGTTTGTTTATACAAACAAACGACTGCCACGCCCACCTGGTATAACGTAGGAAAAATCTGTCGTCAAGTTTACATCATCAAGGTCTGAGGATGATATAGTTCCAATCTGAAGTCTGTGGAGTCAAAACTGCAGGAGGAGTGCGTTAAAGTGCAAGGCCTGGAAATGGGGAAAATGGCGGAAAAAATGCACCTGTGATCCAAGATGGCCGACTTCCTGTTGGACTTAGGGTATGGGTCCAAGAGGCTTTTTTGTGCGTCTGGTCATGATATATATGAATCCTAAATTTCGTTCATGTACGTGCATGTAGAAGGCGGGGCTTCAACTTTTAATGTTCTAGGGGGCGCTGTAGAGTCATTTTGCCACTTAAAAGGTTGCGGTTATACCAAAAAATAATATTTGTGAGTCTTGATGAGTGTGTCCAATTTGGTGAGTTTTAGAGCTTGTCAGTACATGCTAAGTGGGAAAAGGCATTAGGGGGCGCTACTGAGCTGTTGGGGCAAAATATTGGGCAAATGTGATATCAGATGAAAGAGCTCATGATTTGAAACCTACGTGGCAGGTTTCATGATTCTGTGAACATCATAAAGTCCTCAAAGCGTTGTTCGAAAAATGAAAATCGGTGCACGCCACGCCGCGTGGGCGACTTCCTGTTTGGTAAAAAAATTCCACAAAATTAATTTCCCAATGATCCGATGAGAGCTGTAACATATTTAAATTTCATGCCGATCGCAGAGGATTTGTGGTCACATGACCCGACGTTAGGGGGCGCTAGCGAGTCCCCTTACCACGCTTGCGTCCAATCACATTAAATTAAATAAATTTTCACCAACTGCGACGTGTGTGCAGAATTTCATGAGTTTTCATTTATGTTCAAGCCGCCAAAAATGCGATTCTTGACACGGCATAAGAACGTGAAAAATAATGAATAATAATAATAAGAATCCTGGCAAAAGCAATAGGTCCCTCACTGACTTGTCAGTGCTCGGGCCCTAATAATAAGAATCCTGGCAAAAGCAATAGGTCCCTCACTGACTTGTCAGTGCTCGGGCCCTAATAATAAGAATCCTGGCAAAAGCAATAGGTCCCTCACTGACTTGTCAGTGCTCGGGCCCTAATAAACATTACAATTTCAATAGGGCTTTCGCCAGGCGACTTGCTGTTCGGGCCCTAATAACCATTTAATGTTTGGAAAGGACTTTTTCTCGTCCTTCCCCCTTTTTTTCTTAAACAACAGAAACACACAAGAGAATAAAAAGAGCTAGAATAAAGAAGCAAAAACGTTAAAAATGTGCCAAAATGAAAATTAATTTTCCTTTTTTTCTCTTTACCAGGTTGAACAACTTGTGTCAGATTCATTTTTAAAATCACTGGATGAAATCTTGGCAGAGTTTTTACAGGTATGACTCTCTTTTCCACACATTTTTTTGCACTTTTTTTTTACACCACTGGTTCATTGTTATATTTCTGTTGCTTTCTTTTTTCACCAGTTGAATCCTGGTCTTCATCTGCACTACAAAACCTTCAGTGATCCTCTCTATGTAGCCATTTTTAAAATGCTAAGAGACACTCTCTACAATTTGAAAGGTAAGGAATCTTTTGCTCTCTTCTTTCTTCAATTTATCGAGCAATTAAACCTCCAATTTCTCTTCTTTAACCTTCGTGTCGTCCTTCAGGGTCAAATTGACCCCGTCTGTTTTGACTGTTCCTTCTTTCCTCTCTTCCTTCCTTCTGTCTGTACTTCCTCCATCCCCCTTTCTTCCTTCCTTCTTTCCTCCCTCCCTCCTTCTCTTTCTTTCCTCTGTCCTTCTTTCCTTTCTTCCTCCCTTCCTCTTTTCCTTTCTCCCTCCCTCCCTCCTTCCTTCTTTCCTCCATCCCCCTTTCTTCCTTCCTTCTTTCCTCCCTCCCTCCTTCTCTTTCTTTCCTCTGTCCTTCTTTCCTTCCTTCCTCCCTTCCTCTTTTCCTTTCTCCCTCCCTCCTTCCTTCTTTCCTTCCCTGCTTCCTTCCTTCCCTCCTTCCTTCCTCCCTCCTTTCCTTCCTTCTTCCTTCCTTCCTTCCCTCCTTCCTTCTTCCCTCCTTTCTCCTTCCATCCTTCCTTCCTTCCTCCCTCCCTCCTTTCCTTCCTTCTTCCTCCCTTCCTTCCTTCCTTCCTTCCTTCCTTCCTCCCTTCCTCTTTTCCTTCCTTCTTCCTTCCTCCCTTCTTAATCCCTTCCTTCTTCCTCCCTTCCTTCTTTGACTGGAGGACAACAGGAGGGTTAAAAGGAGAAAAATCAGTAATAATGTGTTTTTTTTATTCTGCGCTCATCATCAGACCTGCAGACGGACTTTGTGAAGGAGGTGCATGACTTTGTGTTAGAGCAGTTCAGCAGCAGCCAGGTGGAGCTGCAGAGGATCCTGCATGATGTGGAGTATCTGCAGAGTGAGCTGAGCCCGCTCAAGCTGCGTTGCCAGGCCAACGCCGCATGCGTGGACCTGATGGTTTGGGCTGTGACCGAGGAGCAGGGTGAGAACTCAGTGCACTCAGCCTAGTTCCTGTCGTTTATCTTATCCTACCCCACATTATTTCCTGTCCCCTCTGCTTTTGGCCACTGTATGAAAGTTAACATTTTTCCAGGCTAAGTTTACTTCAGAATGTCTCACTTGTCTGTCTGTCTTTCTTCACCAGGAGCCGAGAACCTTTGCACCAAACTGTCTGAGAAGCTGCAGTCCAAGACGTCCAGTAAAGTTATCATTGCTCACATGCCGCTGCTCATCTGCTGCTTACAGGTAACAGTTTCATTCTTAAAAAATCCTTATACTTACTTCACTTCTCATCCATGATACCTTCCATTTAGACAGGAACCATTAGATAAGATAAGATCAGATATTCCTTTATTAGTCCCACAATGGGGAAATTTGCATTATCACAGCCGCAAGTGGACAGTAATAGAATATAAGAGCAGCAATAAGAAAAAGAATAAAGAACAATAAATAATAAGTACAAAAAAAAAACTATAAGAACAATAATAGTAAGAAATATGTAGTAAAATAGTCGTGACATTATTTACATTATTTACAAGATTTACAAGAGTAATGTTAGTATTGAGTGGTAATATATCAGATATTCTTATTGCACAGATTAAAGTGAAACCATCCCAGTGTAAGCACTCTTACTACTATGGCTCACTGAGACACTGTGAAACTGAGCCTCTGTAAATGTTACTGGTCCCTGCTGTGATTTAGCAAATATCTCTGCTGTGAAAAGTGATGTCATGTCATATTTTTTTTAAACATTGCTTTATGCTCCTTTTAGGCATTTCTTGTATGAAAAGTGCTATACAAATAACGTTATTATTAAGTTATCTGAACTCAATGGATGTTAAATATCCTGGAAACTTCAATAGCAGCAGCCTTTATAAGTCATGTGTCTGTGTGTTGTGTGTTTTCAGGGTTTAGGTCGTCTGTGTGAGCGTTTTCCTGTGGTTGCACACTCCGTCACCTGTTCACTCAGAGACTTCCTGGTGGTGCCCTCTCCTGTCTTAGTGAAGCTGTACAAATATCACAGCCAGTACACTTCAGGTAAAAACAAAAAAAAGCACACAACACAATCACTCAGCAGCAGCAGCAGCAGCAGTGTTATTTCCACCTCTTCAATGCTTTACTTGGTTTTTTTTCCAAAGGAGCCGGCGAGATAAAGATCCACGTGACTAACGAACACTCCCAGTCGACCCTCAGCACTCAGAGCAAGAAGTCGCTCGCAGCCGTCCATGTACGAACAGCTGCGGGACATCTCCATAGACAACATCTGCAGGTGAATTCATCCACACACACACACACACTTCTCCAGCACACACACACACACACACACAGACACACACACTTACACACATACAAACTTCTACAGCACATGCACACACACACACACACACTAAAGTCAACACACACCTTTATTTAAATGTTCTCCTTCTGTCCTCAGGTGTCTGAAAGCAGGACTGACGATGGATAACGTCATCGTAGAAGCTTTTCTCGCCAGTCTGTCCAATCGTCTCTACATCTATCAGGAAAATGATAAGTAAGTCAAACATTTAAACTCTCTAAATTCAAAAAAAAGAAAGAAGAGTACTTACAGGCTCCTTTCTCCTCCTCAGGGACGCCCATTTGATCCCGGATCACACCATCAGGGCTTTGGGTCACATCGCTGTGGCTTTGCGGGACACTCCCAGAGTGATGGAGCCCATCCTGCAGATCCTGCAGCAGAAGTTCTGCCAGCCTCCGTCCCAGCTGGACGTCCTCATCATAGATCAGCTGGGCTGCATGGTCATCACAGGAAATGTGAGTTTTTATTCCTCTGCTTACTACTAATGGAGCAAATCTAACCTGCATGTTATCTACTGTTTGGAGGTTCAGGGAAATACTTATACAACAATCAAAAATCCAATTTTTATACTAAAGAAAAAAGCAATAAGAATTTAAATACAGCTGATTATCATGAACCAGCCAACATGTTTTTAATAAAATCACATATTCTCAAATTTAGACATCTGTTGGACTTGTATGAGGATCCAGAGTTTGTCCCAAATTTGAATGAGTCAATGTGAATTAAGAAGAATCTGCATATTAAAAAAGAATAAAGAGATCAAATAGAACAAATGCAAAACAAAGGTGTGTGTATCAGTTAAAGGACTCATTTTGTGGAATATACCTGAAAAATATTTTAAATACTGCATATATTAAAAAAGTGATTAAAGTCATTAAATATAAAACTGAAGCATAAATATTATTGTATATATGGATTTTGTTATGTATATGAACCTTGGTACTTTTGGGTATATATAACAATGCATATTTGAATTTTAATGTGTTTATTTATTTCAAAGATGAGAATAAAAACAGATAAAGAAGATAAACAAAACAAGAATAACAGTGTTTGAAAAGGAGTAGGAAGAAGTATGAAGTACATATTTAAGGAAATATGCATGTGTGTGTATATATGTATTTGTGTATATATGTGTGTGTTTTAAGTGTATGTTATTATGTAGGGAGTAGGGATCTATTCAAAAGACTAATTTAAAAAGCATAGGTGTTATAAGCTAAGGCTTTGTTTTCGGTTTATCACTGTTTCTAAAGGAGAAGAAGAAAACAAGGACATATTTACTTTATTTATTTATATGTGTATTTGAGTTGAAAATGGCTGAAATGAACTAAACTAAACTTCATAACTTTGTTTCCTTTCTTTCTCACCTCAGCAATACATCTACCAGGAAGTTTGGAATCTGTTCCAGCAGATCAGTGTGAAGGCCAGCTCCATGGTTTACTCCACCAAAGACTACAAGGATCACGGTTATAGGTGAAAAAGCAGCTTAAATAACACAAATACAGTTCATTATGGTTGTTAGATACATGAGAAAGTCAAAGTATGCTCCTCTAATGTAGCCTATAGTGTCATTTACAGTGTAGTTAAACGTGTGTGTGTGTGTGTGTGTGTGTGTGTGTGTGTGTGTGTGTGTGTGTGTGTGTGTGTGTGTGTGTGTGTGTGTGTGTGTGTGTGTGTGTGTGTGTGTGTGTGTGTGTGTGTGTGTGTGTGTGTGTGTGTGTATAGACACTGCTCTCTGGCTGTGATCAACGCTCTGGGGAACATAGCAGCGAACCTTCAGGCTGAGCATATGGTGGACGAGCTGCTGGTCAATCTGCTCGAGCTTTTCGTTCAGCTGGGTTTAGAAGGGAAGAGAGCCAGCGAGAGAGCCTCGGACAAAGGCCCGACTCTGAAGGTACGACACACACACACACACACATATATATACAATCACAGCAGCAATGACATCACTGTGTGGGTTTATTAAATACATGCAAGCACACATTTCAGTAACAGTGTTTCATACAGAAATGTTTACATAAAGATGGAGGAGCAAATAATTACTACCATGATTACTTTACAGAGTTGTAAAATGCCTCAAATGAGTTGAGAGGTTTTATGGAAGCAAACGAAAGTAGAGCCTAACCGATATATTGGTTAACTGATATTATCTATCACAGATATATCAGTATTGGTGTTGATGCTGTCTGATATGTGCCGACATTTTAAAGATAAATAAGCCAAATTTTTTATGTATATTTTTTGTCCTTTTTCCTAATTCAAGTTTAATATACACATTAAACTCCCAGTGAAGTTTACTGTTTCAGAGCACTGATGTCATTTTATAAACATTTTTATCATAAAAATGTATTCTTAAACTGTTAAATATATCACAGCCTCCATTGCATATCTTTGTCATAAATGTCTGGTAGCCACATTTGAAATAAAAGTGTGTTTATGTTTATATATTCTGTAAGATTATCGAATCTTAACAAAGGTAATATTTACATTTAGTCAAAAACACAATGTGCATTTCCTTAAGGTCTAACAAACATGTTAAATGCATTTTCTTACCCATAAAATATTTGCTAAACAGATTTTTTAAATCTCATATTGTTGACATCCATGTTTGCAGGCTTGCAGGCTTCTTCTTCTCTGCTTTTTTTGGTGTATTACAGCCACTAATCATTGGAGTAGTGTGAAACCATTTGGCAGGATATAAAAAAATGAGCACCCACTCATAAAAAAACTGCTTTAAAATGCTGATAGATGTCATAAACTCCTCAGGGTGCGTGCCCATAATAATGCAGCTCCTTGCAGTTTTAGTGTTTAGTCATTTTCTGCTGCATTGCTTAAATAAATGAATGAGGAGGCTGCGTTTTTTTTCTATCGACCCAAATCAGCTAAACTCAGGAACGAAAAGTCTCTTTTATGTTTTACTGCACCTGAAATACCATGATTATTTCACAGATTAGACTGACGACAGATTGCATAACGATGGCAGCGTTTGAAAAGCGGTTATCTCTCACAAGGAAGCAACAATACAGAGTCATCCTGTTGTTCTTTGTGTTTAATGCTGCGTGACTCTGATGTTTTGATTTGGATGTAATGAACAGATAAAAAAGGAGACATGCAGGGATGGAAAAGAAGGCTGAAAGCTCCTTATTGTCTGTCTTTATGTAGACAGAGACAGGCAACATAGCTTCATTTTTAATGTTGATAAATATGATACTGTGGCACAAGTTGCTGCCACCATGAATTCCCTCAGCAGAGAGCACAGACAGACACAGTTCAATTAACTATTTTATTTAATAATTCAAAACTCATAATACAAACTTAAAGCTCTTCAGCCTTTTTCTGCTCTGACGCTCCATCACTCTCTTTTGACGCTTTTCCACTATACAGTTCTAGCACTACTCGACTCGACCTCTTTTTTTTCCCTTTTCCATCAGGGATAGTACCAGGTACCTGGTACTTTTTTAGTATCTGCTCTGGCGAGGTTCCAAGCGGGCCGAGCCGATACTAAAATGTGACGTCAACAGACTGCCGGCCACTGATTGGTCAGAGAGTCACTGGAAGAGTCATGAGCCGTCCCACACAAGAATCAAACCCGGCATTTTTAAATACCGGCAACAGCGTTACAGCGATTCGTTTCTATTCTCTTGCTTTGTGTGTGACAGAAAGCCTCATACAGCAGCAAGTACACCACTGCCTCCATGTCCTCCATTATTTATGTGTTTGTGTCGCGTAAAAAATGAAGTCACGGCAGTTTAATGCAGCCGTGCTATGACGACCCCGCCCACATTGATGAAGTACTATAGTAATGGAAAAGGTTTCTGGTACCAAACTGAGTCGAGCCGAGTAGAGCTAGAACTGTATAGTGAAAAAGTGCCATTCGTCCAGCTCTTGATTAGACATCTCATCCCACCTGGAGCAGCTCTGCCTCTCTCTCCTACAGCTGACTTCCCAAACCACTCCCACCTCCACAGATACATTTCTCAATACTGATACTACAGCACTTTCATATTTTATGAATGAAGCTGAACATAAGTTCCTCTGAGACTTTGTTTGAGCAGTCAGTCCCGCTCAGCCCTGCAAACTCTTTCCCAATACTTTTTGAATCATCACAGTACAATCACTCTCCTGTTTTGTCTCTTCAGGCTTCAAGCAGCGCCGGAAACCTCGGTGTCCTCATTCCAGTTATTGCAGTGGTGAGTAGTTTAAATATTTCTAATGTCAAGTTTCTTCACTTTTAGTAGTCAGGCTCCATCAATTAACTTCACTTTTTATCTAAACTTGAGCATACGAAAGTCACTTTGTCTCACATGGTGACTCTTAGCATCTACGTGGATCATTTAATAACTGCAGAGATCTATTCTTTCTCTATTTTTTGCTGCTGTTAGCTGACTAAGAGGCTGCCACCAATCAAGGAAGCAAAACCACGTCTGCAGAAGCTCTTCAGGGACTTCTGGCTCTACTCTGTCGTCATGGGGTTTGCTGTGGAAGGCTCAGGTACAGAGTTTGTTGATCTACAGGAATATTAAATTAACTTGTGCATTTGAAAATTAAAATGTGTCACACTCGGTGGGGTCGTATAAGACGATTTGTTTCTGTTGAACTCTTCAGGTCTTTGGCCTGAAGAATGGCACGAAGGAGTTTGTGAGATTGCAACCAAATCTCCGCTGCTCACGTTTCCCAGCGGAGAGCCTCTACGCTCAGAGCTGCAGTACAACTCTGCACTGAAGAACGACACCGTCACTCCGGTAACGAGAACACACACACACACACACACACACACACACACACACACACACACACACACACACACACACACACACACACACACACACACACACACACACACACACACACACTCATAGCATAACTTCCCTTAGCAAAAAGTATTATACTTGAAGTTCATTTTATTAAGTATGCTTGAGTGTAAGTATAAGTATAGCAAGTATACTACGGACCATGTACTTGTAGTGTACTAGAAAGTATACTATTTTAATACCTCTTCGGACTAAATTGGAACATTTTTAAGTTTATAAAAGTTTACTTTAAGTATACTTTATAAGGTCATTTTAAGTTTATAAAAGTACACTTTCAAGTATACAACAAGTACACTCATCTATATAGTACTAGTGTACTAGGTATATACTTCTAGTCCACATTTTAGTTTATTGAAGTATACTTAAAGTATAGCACAAGTCCACTCTTCTATATACTGCCATTGTACTAGTTATATACTATATGATCTTGAACATATAAGTTTATAACAGGGGTAATACCTCAAAGCAAATGTGTGTAGTGAAAAACATTTTTATTCTGCTAAATTAAATGTAAGCACGAGTCAATGACTTGACCTTATTCTGTACTTGGATCAAGATATACTAAGTATTAGTATAGTCACAAAAACTGTCCAGTCCTGTTATTTACAATTAAGAACAATCTCCAAACTCAAGCCGATGCTCACCCACTCTGACCTGGAAAGAATTATTCATGCTTTCATTTTTACCCGTTTAGATTACTGCAACTCTCTCCTTTCCGGATTACCTCAAAAATGTCTCTCTCGCCTCCAACTAGTTCAGAACGCAGCAGCTAGGCTTCTTACTGATTTTAACAGACGACATCACATCACCCCAATCCTCGCTTCTCTTCACTGGCTCCCTGTTCATTTTAGATTTGATTTTAAGATTTTACTGATCACTTTTAAAGCACGTCTGGGTCTAGCTCCAAGCTACATAACGGACATGTTGACTCCGTATGAGCCGGCCCGCAGCCTTAGATCCTCAGGTGGGGCCTTTCTGGTTGTTCCCAAGTCAAGGCTGAAATCTAGAGGGGACCTTACTTTTGCCATCAGGGCCCCTCAGCTTTGGAACAACCTGCCTGAGGAAATAAGGCTGACACATTCAGTATCTTCTTTTAAATCATTACTAAAAACTCATTTCTACAGACTAGCTTTTATGTGATGTCATCTGCTTTTTTGTTCATTTTGCATATTGCTACTGTCTATTTAATCTTATTTTTACTTTGTCTTATGTATTTTATATATTTTTATATACTCTCATCTTGTCAATGCCAGTCTTGTTACCTCTCTCTGTGTTGTCTGTCTTGCTTTGTATTTTACTGCTTTTTGCCTTGTCTGTCAAAGTACTTTGTGAACCTTGTTTTTTTTAAAGGTGCTATATAAATAAAGTTTATTATTATTATTATTATTTTTATTATTAGTACTTTGTGGCAGAAAGAAGTAAAAAGTATACTAAAGTACAAGTATAAGCTTTAGTATTAAAGTATAAGTGTAAGTCTTAGTATTAATGTACTTAGTCTTAGACTTTTCTTTATACTTTTCAGTATAAGCCAAGTATACTTCACTATACTATTCTTAAGTATATAAAATATAGTATATAAAAAGTAAACTTCAAGTATACTGCCTCAGTTTTAGTATGAAATAAGTATACTCGTAGTACACTTGAATAAACTACTTTTTACTAAACTAGTAAACTAGTTTATGGTTTCCTGTTTAACTTCAGGCGGAGCTGAACGATCTGCGTAGCACCATCATCAACCTGCTGGATCCTCCTCCTGAAGTCGCTGCTCTCATCAACAAACTGGACTTTGCCATGTCGACATATTTGCTGTCAGTTTACAGATTAGAATACATGAGGTATGAGAAACATGCACACTGTATGTTAATCACTTCATCTGCTGGACTGTTTTCAATGATTATAAACAGAAGTGTGATTTATGTTTTCTCTCTACGTCTGTCAGGATGCTGCATTCTCAGGACTCGGATCGTTTTCAGGTCATGTTTCGATACTTTGAAGACAGAGCGATACAGAAGGATAAATCTGGTAAAGCAGAAGACAAAAAGATATAAAACATGCACTGTTAATGTTGGTGGTTCATTATTATGCATTAATACTTCATATATTCTTTCCAGGCATGATGCAGTGTGTGATTGCTGTTAGCGACAAGGTTTTTGAAGTCTTCCTGCAAATGATGGCTGAAAAAGTAAGCAAGAACTTATATCTTATTTACTGTGTATTCAGATTTTCACTTAGTGTTTAATTACACAGTGGGGGATATTAAAAAAGGGTTGTGTTATCATTGTTGCAAATTGTAGGTTTGGGCTCATGTAATATGTTGTTATGACCCAGCTTATAAGGAGAAATGGAAGCAACATAAATAACCAGGTTTATTTGGTATAATTAAAGTTGTTTATTTAACCCTCCTGTCGTCCTCTCGGGTCAAATTGACCCCATCTCTTTTGACTGTTCCTTCTTTCCTTTCCTTTCCTTCCTCCCTCTTTCTTTAATATTTCCTTCGTTCTTCTCCTCCTTCCCTCTTTCTTTGCTCCCTCCTCCTTCCATACTTCTTTCCCTCCTCCCTCCCTCCTTACTCCTTTCTTTCCTTCCTTCCTTCATTCCTCCCTCCCTCCTTACTCCTTTCCTTCCTTCCTTCCTCCCTCCCTCCCTTCCTTCCTTCCTTCCTTCCTTCCTTCCTCCTTCCTTCCTCCCTCCCTCCTTACTCCTTTCCTTCCTTCCTTCCTTCCTTCCTTCCTTCCTTCCTTCCTTCCTTCCCTCCTTACTCCTTTCCTTCCTTCTTCCCTCCCTTCCTTCCTTCCCTCCTTACTCCTTTCCTTCCTTCCTTCTTTCCTTCCTTCCTCCCTCCCTCCCTCCCTCCTTACCCCTTTCCTTCCTTCCTTCCTCCATCCCTCCCTCCCTCCTTACTTCTTTCCTTCCTGCCTTCCTTCCTTCCTTCCTTCCATCCTCCTTTCCTTCCTCCCTCCCTCCCTCCCTCCCTCCCTCCCTCCTCCCTCCTTCCTTCCTTCCTTCCTTCCTTCCTTCCTTCCTTCCTTCCATCCTCCTTTCCTCCCTCCCTCCTTACTCCTTTCCTTCATTCCTTCATTCCTTCCTTCCTTCCTTCCTTCCCTCCTTCCTTCCTTCCTTCCTTCCCTTCCTTGATCTGAGGAAAACAGGAGGGTTAAGAAAAAGATTGTTTCTAAAATACACAAACACACAAGAAGCAAACTAACAAAGAAGAAGAGGCCTGTGGATGATGTTTAAACCTTAGAAAACTAAATATAACCAAAAGAAAGACTCTTAAATTTGAGCTAAAACTAACACAAAGAAACAAATATGAGAATAAAACCTTCACTGTCTAATGAAACTAATTAAAGGAATACTACGTGTGTGTAGCAAAGGAGTGCCTCGTACTAGTTTCACAGCAAAATTATCTATATTTTTGAGTTTACTGTAACAAATAGCAGTCAGTGATCGAGTACTTCTTACTAGGTTCACAACCAAAGATAGATCCTCTCTGTTAAAAAAAAACAACAATGACAACATCCCAATAAAAATTATCTAATACAGCGCCGTAAAGCATTCACCCACAACCCCTGCAAGGCTGATAAGAATTAAAGATAATGTCACATCATGTAACATCATGATACTGTCTGTGACTTCAGAGGTAATATTGACGTTAAAATACATTTTGTTTAAAACTCGTTGGTCCATAGTTTGCTTTGTTATGTGTCAGAGACCTTATGGTGAAATCTATAGGCAACATTAGGCAGCAAATTCACCACAAAGAGCCGGTCAGGAAGATTCAGAAGTAAACTACAACTTAAATTGAGTTCTTACTATTTCTTATATTATTTTTTATTTATTATTACATTTGTGCATGATTATATTATATTTTAATAACTGTACAGCACTTTGGTCAACTGAGGTTGTTTTTAAATGTGCTTTACAAATAAACCTTGACTTAACTTGACTTAAAGGTAAAGTAAATATCTCAATGTGTCTTAATAAGAGAAACAATGAATCGATAGAATTTGCTATTTGTTTCTGTTATATATCATGGTAAACTGATCATGTGTTTGGTATTGTTTGTCTGATTACTGGCATTTCATAGACCAAACTATTTATCAATCAATTGAAGAAATAATCTTCAGATGAATCGACAATGGAAACAATCGTCCCAGTCTTAACCCTCCTGTTGTCCTCGAGTCAAGGAAGGAAGGGAGGAAGAAGGAAGGAAAAGAGGGAGGGAGGAAGAAGGAAGGAAAGGAGGGAGGGAGGAAGGAAGGAAAGGAGGAAGAATGAAGGAAAGGAGGGAGGGAGGAAGGAAGAAGGAAGCAAAGGAGGAAGGAAGGACGGTGGGAGGGAGGGAGAAAGGAAAAGAGGAAGGAAGGGGGGAGGAAAGAAGGAGCGGGGGAGGAAAGAAGGAAGGAAGGAAGGAAGGAAATAAGGAGGTAGGGAGGAAGGAAGGACAAAAGGAAGGAAGAAAGAAAAGGGGATGGAGGGAGGAAGGAAGGAAGGAAGGAAGTAAATAAGGAGGTAGGGAGGAAGGAAGGACAAAAGGAAGGAAGGAAGAAAAGGGGATGGAGGGAGGAAAGAAGGAAGGAAGTAAAGAAAGAGAGAAGGAGGGAGGGAGGAAGGACATACGGAAGGAAGGAAGGAAGGAAGGGAGGAAAGAAGGAAGGAAAGAAAGAGAGAAGCAGGGAGGGAGGAAGGACAGAAGGAAGGAAGGAAGGGAGGGGAGAAGGAAGGAAAGAAAGAGAGAAGGAGGGAGGGAGGAAGGACAGACAGAAGGAAGGAAGGAAGGGAGGAAAGAAGGAACAGTCAAAACAGACGGGGTCAATTTGACCCGGGAGGACGACACGAAGATTAAACAAAATGTTATATTTTTTAGGCAAAAACCAAATCCCACGAGGAGGAGCTGGAACGCCACGCTCAGTTCCTCTTGGTCAACTTCAACCACATCCACAAGAGGATCCGCAGAGTGGCTGATAAATATCTGTCGGGTCTGGCTGAAACGTGAGAGAGATAGCACTGATACACATGTTCATTCACTCAGACAACCACAGCAACACTTTAATAAGCAGGTTCATACACCCGGCAGAGTCAACATATCATCTCTCTCCTTAGATTCCCTCACCTTTTGTGGAGCGGCCGCGTGCTGAAGACCATGTTGGACATCCTGCAGACGCTCTCCCTCTCGCTGAGTGCTGTAAGTGGTCATCAGTCAGATTACTCATCAGTGTAGCAAATATTGTTTCAGGCTGGCTTTTATACTTCATTATTCCATGATGTTTAATGCTTTGTTGCAGGATATTCATAAAGACCAACCGTATTACGACATCCCAGACACTCCGTACAGAATCACCGTCCCAGACACGTATGAAGCCAGAGAGGTAATGTTATTGTAGTTAAAGTGCAAAAGTGGCAGCGACACACAGTACGAGCACAGATCTGAAGCCTAAGAAGGGTCGCTAACTTTGACGTTTTTTCACATTATAATAGAGAGCAAAAGCTCCAGCATCTTTGTATAATAAACAGAGACAAACCTATCTAATGAAATCACTTCTGGGTGTAATTCTGCTCCAAGTACGTGGTGAGAGAGGAGCAAAGCTGCATTAAATAAAATAAATGCTATTCTCACCTATTATCACAGTCGAGGCTTCTGATCTGCTTGTGGACGTTCAACTTAAAATAATTGACTTGAAATTTGTTTCAGATTTAAAGGAAATTTTCATCCTTCATGGGTTTGGACACATTTTAGATCAGGGGTGTCAAACATGAGGCCCGAGGGCCAGAACCAGCCCGTCAAGGAGTCCAATCCGGCCCACTTTCCTTCCTGTCTTCTTTTCCTTCCATCTGTCCTTCCTTCCTTCCTTCCTTTCTTCTTTCCATCTTTTCTTCCTGTCTTCCCTTCCTTCTTTTCCTTCCTTCCATTTGTCCTTTCTTCCTTCCTTCCATTTGTCCTTCCTTCCATCTTTCCTTCCTGTCTTCTCTTCCTTCTCTAGCTTGCTTCCTTCCTTCCTTCCTTCCTTCCTTCCTTCCTTCCTTCCTTCCTTCCTTCCTTCCTTCCTTCCTTTCTTCTTTCCATCTTTTCTTCCTGTCTTCCCTTCCTTCTTTTCCTTCCTTCCATTTGTTGGAATGATTGAGAATGTTGGGTCTCTTTAAAATTAAACCTTACGAGTACGTTTTAGACGGTTTGACGATGACTTTTGTTGTGATTTGGCGACATATAAATAAATAAAGATTGATAGTTCTTGGTGTGGATGGGCTTTTACTCAACTGTTTGTAACATGTATCTAAAAAGTGTGAAATAAACTTGAGAGTGTCTGACTTTTTGCATCTGTGATTGTAGAGCATAGTGAAGGATTTCGCTGCTCGCTGTGGTGAGATCCTTAAGGAAGCAATGAAATGGGCTCCATCAGTGACCAAATCCCACCTGCAGGTAACACAGACTTTATTATTAAAACATCTTAGAAATACAAAACAATCTCTACTAACAGAGTTCTTATAATAATAGATAACGTTTGTAATGAGGCCTCTGAACATTGCTTATTTAACTACTGTACTGTATGTGTGTTTTTTGTTTTTTTCAGGAGTATCTGAACAAACACCAGAACTGGGTGTCGGGTTTGTCCCAGCACACGGGCCTCGCCATGGCAACGGAAAGCATCCTGCACTTCGCTGGTTACAACAGACAGAGCACCACACTGGGGGTGAATAAAATAATAATTAACGGGTTTGTTTTGTAGTGACAGAGACAATTAATTTTAGCCTGATAATCTTTAACCTTCGTGTTCCCTCCCAGGTCAAATTGACCCTGTCTGTTTTGACTGTTCCTTCTTTCCTCCCTTCCTTCCTTCCTTCCTTCCTTCCTTCCTTCCTTCCTTCCTTCCTTCCTTCCTTCCTTCCTTCCTTCCTTCCTTCCTTCCTTCCTTCCTTCTGTCCTTCCTCCCTCCCTCCTCCTCTCTTTCTTTCCTCCCTCTCTCTTTCCTCCCTTCCTTCTGTCCTTCCTCCATCCCCCTTTCTTCCCTCCTTCTTTCCTTCCTTCCTCCCTTCCTCTTTTCCTTTCTCCCTCCCTCCCTCCTTCCTTCTTTCCTCCCTCCCTCCTTCCCTCCCTCCCTCCCTCCTACCTTCCTACCTTCCTTCTTTCATCCGTCCTTCCTCCCTTTCCTTCCTTCCTCCTTTCCTCCCTCCCTCCTTCTCTTTCTTTCCTCCCTCCTACCTTCCTTCTTTCCTCTGTCCTTCTTTCCTTCCTTCCTCCCTTCCTCTTTTCCTTTCTCCCTCCCTCCCTCTTTCCTTCTTTCCTCCCTCCCTCCCTTTCCTTCCTTCCTTCCCTCCTTCCTTCCTCCCTCCTTTCCTTCCTTCCTTCCCTCCTTCCTTCCTTCCTTCCTTCCTCCCTCCCTCCTTTCCTTCCTTCTTCCTCCCTTCCTTCCTTGACTCGAGGACAACAGGAGGGTTAATAGAAATTGTCTGCTCAGTTTAAAGTGTACAGAGTTAATACAAGGTTTATTATACCCAAAAAAGAGAAGATATACATACATACAAGTACAGAATTAATAAAGTAATTGTAGTAAAAGGAAGTTATACAAGATTTCAGTCCATTTTTTTAGACATTTTACATTATTTCCACCTAATCAAGTAAAATTCATATGCTTTTTATTTAGTGTTATGTCTCTTCTCTTTCACTTTTAGTCCACTCAGCTGACGGAGAGGCCGGCCTGTGTGAAGAAGGATTACTCTAACTTCATGGCGTCCCTCAACCTCAGGAACAGATACGCTGGAGAGGTAAAAAAACACCTGATCATAACAATTATTATCACATTCCCGTTCTTTCACTCTCTTTTTATCAACTACACTGTGTCCCAATGCAGCTGAAATCATAATTTAGTCGCTCTTATTTACTTATTTACTGTTTCTGTTGTCTGACATTGCAGAAATGAAAAAATATGGACTGAATAGTGGCTGATAAATATTAACTTTTAACTTCAGCTGCAGTGTTGGCCAAGTCATTATTTTACGATTGTGTTGTTTACTGTTTGATATAGTAAATGTTAATCCACATTAATAGCAACGGCTGTATTGTATTAGCAGCTATATTGTCATTTAAACTGAGTGAATACAGAGAAAGTTAAATGCTTCTTAAAGTGCAAACACAAGCATCTAGATGAGCTCCAAAACCTTATTCTATAGGCTTATAAAACACAAAAATATAGGCGAATCACTGCCTTATTTACACATTCACTACTCCCTATAGTGAACATCAAATCAAGATTTTGGACACTAACTAATCGTCTACATTTTGTGTCGTCACCATCAGCTGTAGAGTCACTTGATGGCAGTTTTCACGTCTTTAAAATGTGTGTATGCCATGAACGCTACTTTTTTCACTCCATCATTGAATATTTGAGGACAAAATATAATAGATATATTTACACGCTCAGCATTCAGACACTCAAATAAAATGGTAGAGGGTAAATGTAGAGCTCTGTATAGTAAATAGGAAGTGATTTCAGACAGCTGCTAAAGAAAAGAGAATCTGAAACTTTTCCGGTGGACATTGAAGCTGTAGTGTAACTGTAACATAATCCAGTCTGATCCAGTGGACATGGATGCTACTCAGTATATCATATTAATGCTGCTCTCCTTCATCTGTCTCTTTTCTCTTTTTGTCTCTAGGTATCCGGTATGATCCACTTCGCCCAGGCAGTCCGAGGACAGTCCGATCTGAGCCGGCTGATGATCAAACAGATGGGAGAAGCTTTGGACTCTGGACAGCCTGAAGCTTTCACCGAGTCCATGTTCAAACTAGCCGCTCTGCTCATCAGCACCAAAGGTTTGACGTTTACTTTAACAACGCTAAACATCAGTGCTGCACGATTAATCTAAGCGCAATAGCAATGTCAGCTTATGCACCATGAGAGGAGATACTTCACGCACTGCTGTCAGTCTCTGTGTAGTCAGTGATGGGTGTGCAGTGCATGGTCACATGACTTGCAGGTGTGCAGACCACAGACCAGGTGCTAATGGACGCTAAATTGGTCGCCAAAAAGAACGCAACCTCTGTTAAATGGTGATGTTTTGGATTTAAGCTCAGCGACATCGAGCAGAAAGAGGAACTCTGTAAACATCTCAAATAAAAGGGTTAGGGTCACGCAGCAACTCAACATGTTTATATCAGCAGCTTAGACAGCAAAAAGTAAAATATGAGATGCATCGCAGTGAAATGCTAACTAATAATGACTGAAAGCTGAGGCCTGTAAACAAACACAAAATACAAACTGATTCCGTAACGTGCTGCATGGCAAAAGACATGATGCTCCTGTACTCGGTTAGCAATGAGGGCTTTCAGAAAATGACTTGAGGATCACACCGGCAATAACACAGCGTTGGGCTTTAAAGAGGAATTGGCTGCATGTGTGAGGAGCGTCAGGTCGTTATTACAACAGATAACTACATTAACATTGTCTGAAAGCAGTGGAGCTTAATGAGTTAGATTCTCAAAATCATCAATAATGATATAGCCTTTTTCTCCCTTATGAAATTGGGGGAAAAGGTACAGAAGCATCTGCTCAAGAAACAACAAGACTGCTTCAAAGTTACTTCCCCCAAGCAGTCAGGCTCCTGAACCTGAAAAATAAATGAACTGCCAGTCAAATGACTGAAGTGAAGCACTTGCACCTTAGAGAAGTCACCTTATTGTTATTTGATTCTTAGCTTATTTATTTATAATACTTATTTTAGAAAATCTCACAATGTCTTGCCTTGTATCCTCTTTTTATTGATTCTCTTGGTTTTATTTTAAGCGAAACATTATTTCGTTTTTATTTATGCAAATGCATGAAAATGATCATTAAAGTGAATCTGAGATGAATATATATATGAATGAATGAATATAGAATACAAGAATAAGGAAAAAACACAGACACACATGGGGAAAAAAACAACAAAAAAACAAACAGATTAGTCTGAGAAAAAGCAGCAAAGTAGATCAATGAATCACATTTGTATCATGTGTACAGTGAGAGAGACTGTCACTTTCAGGAGGTAAGTATTCCAGTTTGTGGCTGTTCACTGAGCATTGAGCGTGCACTACTCATGATACCGTTTTGTTTATCATATCGTAATCGCAATATGACTTTTTCACCAAATCTTACAGCTCTACTAAACATACACGTTCACCTCAGCATGCTCTGAATTTACCATCTGACTGCTGCTATCCTTTTTTCTTTGGTTTAATGGTCGTCTAGACTGCGATCCTCAGCTCCTGCACCACCTCTGCTGGTCTCCTCTCAAGATGTTCACCGAGCACGGCATGGAAACCGCCATCGCCTGCTGGGAGTGGCTGCTGGCAGCACGAACTGGAGTGGAAGTACCGGTACAGCGATGCGTTTTATCATTTTTATCTATTTTTTTATGTCCTTGTCTGTCAGTGAACAACAAGATTTTATATGTGGCCCCAAAGCACAAGCACCAAATCAGACACAATGCTCATAACTGGATGAAGATGAACACATACACACAAACTAGAGATAGGGCAAATCAATTAACAGCAAATATCTTACTTTATTTTAAAACATCTATTAACAATATATTAAAATATGAGCAGTTAAGAATAAAAAATGAAAAGTATCCAAAATGATAAATATTAATGTCAACATATTTTACACGATAAAAGCAACACTCCTGCACATCACAAGGTCTATAAGTAAAGACAAATGATGAACACCAGTAAAACCAGAGCAAAATATTCATAAATATTAAAATTTGAGAGGCTAAGAAAAAAAGCAACTTGTACAAAACAAGGTCTACTTTATAAGTAAAGACAATGACAAATGAACATGAACACCCAATACGTCGCACACAATGCATCCATGTAACCATGGCAACACGCTGCACCCAGAGCCCTGTAGACCTCTGGTTGGAACTGTTGTGGCTATAAAACAGTGGATAAATTGATTTGATTGATCAGTGAATGTATATTTTATACACACAATCAATCTCAATCTCAATCTCCTCCTTTTTGTCTGTTTAGTTCATGCGGGAGATGGCGGGAGCTTGGCAGATGACTGTGGAGCTGAAGATGGGCTTGTTCTCAGACGCTCAGGTGGAGGCGGATCCTCTGGCAGCATCGGAGGAAAGTCAACCCGTCCCTTGTCCTCCAGATGTTACCCCTCACCACATATGGATCGAGGTCAGACAAAAGATATCTTGCTCTGGTTGCTGCTATATTTTCTTATCAATCTTCTCCTTTCACGTGTCTTATTGCTTCTTCTTTGATTTAGTTTCTAGTCCAGAGGTTTGAGATCGCAAAGTATTCCAGCGAAGATCAAGTGGAGATCTTCGGCAGTTTGCTACAACGCTCTCTGTCTCTTAACGTCGGTGGGGCGAAGGGTAGCCTCAACCGCCACGTGGCTGCTATTGGGCCTCGCTTCAGGTACACAAACACTCACACAAAAGCCTAAAGAAAAGGAATGGTGTGTTTTATGGTTCTTGTGCTTCTCAGATTCTTAGGTGTAATAAAAGCATGTTTAAGTGTTGGAGTTTAAGTGACAGATGATGTGTTTTTTAGTGATCATATTTCTCTGTTGCTTCAGGCTGCTGACTCTCGGTCTGGCTCTGCTCCACTCGGACGTCGTCACCAATTCAACCGTAAGAAATGTGCTCAGAGAGAAGATCTACTCGACCGCCTTCGATTACTTCAGGTAGCTACGATCATATTACTCTCTATATTTTCTAGGGCTGATTGATCTCTAATCCATCTATAAAATGTCAGAAAATACTGCAAAATAGCTCCCAGAACTTTACAGAGCTCAAGGTGACATCGATCAAATTTATTTCTTCAACCAATCAATCCAAAATTAAATGAGAGATTAAATTCACAGTGATACAAAGTGACAGAGAAGAGCAGAACATCTTAATATTTAAGATTATTTATTAGAGATCATTTTTCATTCATTGCAATTTCCAATTTTAGATTTTAAAGTTCTTGTTTTTTTAATTATTTTCTTTTTATTGGTAACATGTCTATAATGTCTTAAAACTTTTGGGGTTTTAAAATTTCATCAGCACATTCCTTTAACGTACTGGGTTTTCTGTGTCTTATTTATAAAATAAGTAAATAAATGAAATAAAACTAAAGAATTTTGGACAAGGAAATGTTTGGATTTTATGTTTGATAAACTATAAATTGGTAACTCAAATTTTAGTCAACTAAACACTAGTTTTAGCACTAGGGGCCATTTAATATATGCATATATGTACAAATTCTTTTCAATTCAAACCAGGGTTATTGTAGTTAATAATAACAAAAACTAGCAGAGATAAAAATCATTTTGTTAACTGAAAAAATAAAAATAATAGTTTAAAAAAACCCCAGTAAAAACTAAATAAAACTACTATGAACAATGCAAAATGAACTAAAACGAAACAGAATTGCAGATAAAATCAGCTTTGTTTTACTTTTGATTTAGCTCCTGGTGATAATTACTGAGCTTTGATGTGGGTTGAGCATCTTTAATGGTTAAAGAATAAAATAATAAAATGGCTTTTTGCACATTATGGTTCCTTTTTAATAAACAATATCACTTGGTAAACCATATTTGGTGCCATGCATTCTTTCATCCTTTTAAGCTTCTACAAATCAATTAAAAAAAAAATCATTTCCTCCTGATACCTGAAAAACAAAAATTGAGACTAAAACTAAATAAAAGCTAAACTAAAACTAGTCAATTCCTCAAAAAAACAACTAAAACTAAACTGACATTTTAAAAAAACAAAAGGAAAATAAAAACCATAATAACCCTGATTTAAACTCAATTGACTTAAAAACTATAACTGAATTTCACAAAAAAACACATAATAAACAACAAATAAAACATGATTTAAAAGAAAAACAATAGCTAACTAACACCTCTACTGATAACATACCTCTCCATTTCTCAATTTTCTTCTTCTCCTGTCTTCTCCAGCGTGTCTCCAAAGTTTCCCACCCAAGGCGACAAGCGTCTGCGCGAGGACATCAGCATCATCATCCGTTTCTACGCCAGCATCCTGTCCGACAAGAAGTACCTGGCAGCGTGCCACTTGGTCCCACCTGGTGAGCTTGGTACTACCCCGGCCCCGAGCACGCTCTCTGCCGGGATATTCGGATCGCTTATCGTGTCCAGCACTTCTCCGATATCTATCTTAAGTAAGCCTAAAGCGGCGCAGCTCGGACTGCACTGCAGCAGGGGCATGCTTTTACGCCTGTCAAATTTGACGCTTTTTATATCCTCACAATGCTGCTGATAGATCTTGGTATCTATCTGTGAAATTCACCTATATTCACCTACCTTTTTTTGTGTTTTTATAGCTTTTTTCCCCTCAATTTCCTTCTCTTGGTCCCTCTTATTTCTCACTTGTACCCTCACTGCCTTATTCCTTCCACTTTCCTTTCATTATATCACTTTTAATCCTCTTTAAAATCAGTCTGTTCTTACTCTTTTTTGTTTAGCAGCTGTGAGGAAAAAGCGCAAATTTGTCAGTTTGCGTTAAGATGCATGATTATTCATCATGTCAGCTAACCCCCCCCCCACCCCCACCCCTTCAGCCCCTTCTCCTGGAGTTATCAATTTGGTACCAAAAGGAGAAACCAAACAAAACAAAAAAGTTATTTTTTCACCCCACCTCAGAAAAATCCTCTCCATTCCCGACGACTAATGAGAAAAAAGACTCGGTCTCATTCTCATTCACATCGAACCGCTGTGCAGGTAGACGAAGTGCTCTAACCGCAGATCCTGGATCAGATTAAACCACCTTTCAGCCTCCTCGCTGCGCATTAACAAGATGAAATAATAATTAAATATAATTATAATAGTAATGACATCTGAGCCAGTATCAGTGGTTGAACTTCTGTAGATCCTGCTGGATTTCCCTGCTTTCCAAATGCATGATCATCCTGACAGCAGAGGACTAACTGATACACAGCTCATCTCGCTCTGCAGAAATTCCCTCATCATCGATCACATTGTTATGGATGTTTATCTCTGTTTAGAGTTTGTAAGAATCATCTATATTTATGTATGTTTGTATGTATAAAACCACATGAGAGCATAAGTTATTTTTTATTTATTCATAGTTGTAGTTTTGCCAATCTAGAAGAGATGACATGTTCAGTTAGAGGTAAACTAGAGCTGAAATAATGGATTGTAGATTTATATTATAATAGAATATAAATAACAAGTCTTTAAATGTATTAAAGTATTTAAAGAAAAAAAATCACACTTTTTGAGAAAGTTGAAATATTTCCAGAAAATAAGAATGTCATAATATGTAAAAAAAAAAAATTTGAATTTTTATTTTTATTTTTAGAGGAAGTTATAGTATATAAGGGAAAAAGTTATAAAATTTCAAGAAAAAATAAGTCGTAATATTTTAAGAAGGTTGTTTTTTTAAAGTAATTTGTAATATTTTAATTTTTTTAAAAGTCACAAATTTCAAGAAAAAAAAAGTTGCAATATTTCCAGGAAAAATGTCAAATTTTTTTGAGAAGTTATACAATTTAAAGACGTTTTTTTTTTGGAGGAAGTTGTAGTATAGTAGGAAAAAAGTTACAACATTTCAAGAAAAAAAATAAATAAATAAAAAAAGTCGTAATATTTTAAGAAGATTATATTTGTTTTGTTTTTTTTGAGGAAATTGTAGTAAAGTACAATTTTAAGTTGTAATATTTTAAGAAAAATACTTTTTGTTTTTAAGTTGTAATATTTCAATAAAATATAAAGAAATTAAATTAAATTTTTTTAAATTAAAAAAATAAAAATTATACATTTTAAAAAGTTGTAATATTTCAAGTAAAAAGCAATCATTTTTAAGAAAGTCATGATATTTCAAGAAAAATGTATTTATTTTTTAGAGGAAGTCGTAATATTTCAATTAAAAAGTGACAAAATTTCAAGAAAAATAAAAATGTTTAAGTTGTAATATTTCCAGGAAAGTTGTCGTATTTTAAGAAAAAAGTTATAAAAATTTAAAGAAAACTAATTATTGTTTTACTGGAAAAACGTCCAAAACGTTTACTAACTTTTAACATTTCAGGCCACGAGAAGGAGAAAGAGAGTTTGTCTTCGCTCTTCTCTTCTCCGTACTGACTCTGTTCACGTGTGTTTAGATAATCAGGATCCGTCCCTGAACAGTCTGTCAGTGATGAACGCAGCCGACCTGCGGAGCAACATGGACTCCAGCTCTCGCTCCCAGCAGAGCAGCCAGGGATGGATCAACACTTATCCTCTGTCCAGTGGCATGTCCACCGCCTCCAAGAAGTCAGGTAGTAGTACATTAACACAGAACAAGAAGTCAGGTAGTAGTACATTAACACAGAACAAGAAGTCAGGTAGTAGTACATTAACACAGAACAAGAAGTCAGGTAGTAGTACATTAACACAGAACAAGAAGTCAGGTAGTAGTACATTAACACAGAACAAGAAGTCAGGTAGTAGTACATTAACACAGAACAGGCCTTTTATGGTAATTTTCCATTATGGATCCAGCATAAAATTTCTGCTTTTAATCCATTTTGAGAGAATATATTAGAGGATTATGGCAAAAATCTCTAAGTGGCGTAACCATAAAAACTTTGTACCAAATAATTCAACTTGCTTAAAAACACCATATCAACTAGTTTAGCATGATCTTACATTATAACTTTTATATTAAATAAAGGTAATGGAATACAATTGTTCTAAATATTACATTTCATCTGGGGAATCATGGAGATCAGGAAACATTTACATGTTTTAAATGAAGTCATTATTAGTATAAGTCCACTTAAATACACTGTAGGTGGATAAAATATGTAATATGTATCATTCTTTTGTGGTTACACCATTTGACATTTTCAGGAGCATTCAGTCTTACTTTTGGTAAAAAATGGTGCAAATGATATAAAACCAACAAAAATACTAAATGTACATTTTAACAAACCTGATTTTAGATATTTTTGACATATTTCATCTTACCAACCCTTATTTGTCACTGACCTATTACTTAATTGATCCAAAAAGAAGAGTTTGATTAATTTCTTTAATGATTCATTTCTGGTAATGAGCTAGTAAACGGTTCCAACAGAGAGGAGCTCTGAATGAAATTAAAACATTTGGAAAATGTGTGGTGGAGATTATTGGCTGATCTCGTGTTGTAATCATGTAGTTGGCTAGCTGTGGACTTTTCTCACACTGTCTCCCACTAAAACACAAACACAGACTGAGAAAGATCTTAAACTTTAACACAGTAGTCTGACTCTCCTCACCTTCTTTTCACACCAAGGCACGTCCAAGAAGAGCAACAGAGGAACTCAGCTTCACAAATACTACATGAAGCGCAGGACTCTCCTACTGGCTTTACTGGTGAGTGTTTATAAAAGGGTTTCCATTGATCTCACTGATGATACCAACCAATCTTCACGCTCTCTTTTAACTCTTCTTCATCTTTATCCCCCCCTCCCTCTCTCTCTTCTCCAAACCTCAGGCCAGCGAGATCGAGCGTTTGACGACGTGGTACAACCCGCTGTCCACTCAGGAGCTGATCATCGCCACGGAGCAGTCGGTGGAGACGAGCATCGCCAACTGGAGGTCGAAATACATCAGTCTGACAGAGAAGCAGTGGAAGGACAACGTCAACCTGGCCTGGAGTATCGCTCCTTACCTGGCGATGCAGCTACCTACCAGGTTAACATTAAATATATACCTCCTTAAATCTGCAGGAGTATCACTCCTTACCTAGCGATGCAGCTACCCACCAGGTTAACATTAAATATATACCTCCTTAAATCTGCAGGTGTAGGAATAAGTTAGAACATTAAATATATACCTCCTTAAATCTGCAGGTGTAGGAATAAGTTAGAACATTAAATATATACCTCCTTAAATCTGCAGGTGTAGGAATAAGTTAGAACATTAAATATATACCTCCTTAAATCTGCAGGTGTGGGAATAAGTTAGAACATTAAATATATACCTCCTTAAATCTGCAGGTGTGGGAATAAGTTAAAACATTAAATATATACCTCCTTAAATCTGCAGGTGTAGGAATACGTTAGAACATTAAATATATACCTCCTTAAATCTGCAGGTGTAGGAATAAGTTAGAACATTAAATATATACCTCCTTAAATCTGCAGGTGTGGGAATAAGTTAAAACATTAAATATATACCTCCTTAAATCTGCAGGTGTAGGAATAAGTTAGAACATTAAATATATACCTCCTTAAATCTGCAGGTGTAGGAATAACAGTCAATCAATCAATCAATAAAACGCGATCTATACAGCAGCTTTCATTCAGGTTAAAGTAGTTTCCTCTTTTTTTCCTTTTCTTTCTTTCCTCCTTTTTCTTTCTTTCTTTCTTTCTTTCTTTCTTTCTCTTTCCTCCTTTTTCTTTCTTTTCTTTTCTTTCTTTCCTCCTTTTTCTTTCTTTCTTCCTTTTTCTTTCTTTCCTCCTTTCTTTCTCTTTCCTCCTTTTTCTTTTGTTTCTTTCTTCCTCCTTTTTCTTTCTTTTCTTTGTTTGTTTGTTTCTTTCCTTCTTTTTCTTTATTTCCCTTTCCTCCTTTTTCTTTCTTCGTCCTTTTTCTTTCTCTCTGCTTTTATTTCTTTCTTTTCTTTCTTTTTTTTTCTTTCTTTCTTCCTTTTTTCTTTTTCTTTCTTTTCTTTTCTCCCCATTAACCAGATAATGAATTACAGTATAGTAATAATATAAAATAAAAGTCCTTATATCTGTTATTATGTATTTACAGGTTTATTCACTGCTTATAAATGCTAAATAAGAAAACTGCTACTGATTATTATTCGCTTATTTTAAATCCTTGTTTCCAGGTTTAAGAATGACGCCATCGTTGCCGAGGTAACCAGGCTGGTTAGACTGGATCCTGGAGCGGTCAGTGACGTACCTGAAGCCGTGAAGGTAAAGTCACATCAACTAATGAGCTTCAGATATTTGTCTTTTATATATATTTGTGTGATTTAAACATTAATATCTAATGTCCTAGTTCTTGGTGACGTGGCACACGATCGACGCAGACTCTCCTGAACTGAGCCACATCCTGTGTTGGGCTCCGGCCGACCCGCCGACCGGTCTGTCGTACTTCAGCAGCATGTATCCTCCTCATCCTCTCACTGCTCAGTACGGAGTGAAGGTGCTGCGCTCCTTCCCTCCTGTAAGTCTCACACACTTCCTGGTTGATCTCTTCTTCTTTTAATCTGTAATGACTCTAATATGTACTTAATATATGTGTTTGTTTTCTCTTTGTTCTTAGGATGCCATCCTGTTTTACATTCCTCAAATTGTGCAGGCGCTCCGTTACGATAAGGTAAACACTGAAAACTCTGCTTTCATTTCTCTTTCCTCCTTTTTCTTTCTATCCTCCTTTTTCTTTCTATCCTCCTTTTCTTTCTTTCTTTGTTTCTTTCCTACTTTTCTTTCTTTCTTTTTTCCTCCTTTTCTTTCATTTCTTTCTTCCTTTTTCTTTCTTTTCTTTCTTTCTTTCTTTTTCTTTCTTCCTTTGTTTCTTTCTTACTTTTTCTTTCTTTTCTTTTTTTCCTCCTTTTTCTTTCATTTCTTTCCTCCTTTTTCTTTCTTTTCTTTCTTTCCTCCTTTTTCTTTTTTCATCCTTTTTCTTTCTTTTCTTTCTTTCTCTTTCCTACTTTTTCTTTCTTTTCTTTCTTTTTCATTTCATCAAGTACATGGTGGCTATTTTCTGCATTTGAATTTGCAAGTTTCAGTATTTTCTGACATTTATAGTCCAGAGAATCAAATCCAGTTTATCTTTAATAAATCTTTTCTGACTTTATGGACATTTAACATTTAAAAAACCCCAAAACAAACCCTGATATTAAACTCTTGACACTCTGTCCTGCTCAGATGGGCTATGTGAGAGAGTACATCCTGTGGGCGGCTCAGAAGTCTCAGCTTCTTGCTCATCAGTTCATCTGGAACATGAAGACCAACATCTACCTGGATGAAGAGGGACACCAGAAAGATCGTGAGTAGAGACGCTACGATCAGAACCTTTAAAGCTTTTTAGGGCCTGATTTACTAGGTCTGCATGTGTTAAAACGTTTGCAAAACTTGACATCACCTGCATAAAATGTGCAAGCTGATCTACTAACTCGGCGCACTGAGGTTTGCGTCTTTCAACTGTGCAAGATAGTACATTCTGTCCATTTAGTACGTTTACCATAATGAATGTGTAATATGAGGCGTTTCAACCCCAGTGTGCAAAATACAGTGAGGAGAACATGCTAATATGTTATTTAGCACACGCATTGTGATTTACCAAACCTGAAGGTATTTTTTCTGATGCTAACTGCGTCTATAAATAATACCTTTGAAGGGCAGGTATTAACCGGCTGTTACTATGGAGACGAGGAGACGGAGGCACAATGACAGAAAACACACAGGACTGAGTTTTTCCACCCGTGTTAATATTTTGGAGTGGAATATTTTTGGTTTTACTAACAGCATTGACTTTATCACAAATACTCTCCCATATGTGGGTTTTCTGGTGATATTAGTTTTTGTTATAACTCAATATATTTGTTAACCTCTTCCACTAGAACCTGATCACATTTCATTTTGCGCTTGCAGCTTTCTGCTCGTCCAAACTCTCCATTAAGACACAAAACCCTCATTTAAATACTGCTGTCTGCACCTGTTGCACCTGTTTTCATTTACGCAGTTATTTTTAGTAAATCAACCGCAATCTATTGCACTGTGCACGCAATTTAGTACCCTTTATTTGGGATATTAGTAAATCAGGCTCTTAATGTGAAGAAGAAGAAGAAGAGCAGTAGAGAAAAACACCTGCAGGGAATCTTTATTTATTTATGTGTAATTAAATTGTTCCACCTAATGGGAAAACTCTTATCAGGCTTGATTATATCTAATTAAATGGCTGTAATCACACTTTTGCAGTATTCATAGCTCATTCATCTCTTATGTGTAGCTGACATCGGCGAGCTTTTGGAGCAGATGGTTGAGGAGATCACAGGATCGCTGTCGGGTCCGGCCAAAGACTTCTACCAGAGAGAGTTCGACTTCTTCAACAAGATCACCAACGTGTCCGCCATCATCAAGTAAATCCACCACATCAGTCACGTGATAGTTGTTGCAAGAAACGAGGAGAGGATTCGGTGCGATATGAACACTGATACTTTATTTTTATTTTTCAGGCCGGTTCCGAAGGGAGATGAGAGAAAAAGGGCTTGTCTGAAAGCTCTGTCGGATATCAGAGTGCAGCCAGGTAAACGCTACACTTTATCCACTAGACCAGGGGTCTCAAACATGAGGCCCGAGGGCCAGAACCGGCCCGCCGAGTAGTCCAATCCGGCCCACTTTCCTTCCTGTCTTCTTTTCCTTCCTTTTTGTCTTTCACTCCTTCCTTCCTTCCTTCCTTCCATCTTTTCTTCCTTTCTTCCTTCCATATGTCCTTTCTTTCTTTCTTTCTTTATTTCTTTCTTTCTTTCTTTCTTTCTTTCTTTCTTTCTTTCTTTCTTTCTTTCTTTCTTTCTTTCTTTCTTTCTTTCTTTCTTTCTTTCTTTCTTTCTTTCTTTCTTTCTTTCTTTCTTTCTTTCTTCTCTTCCTTCTTTCTCTTCCTTCTTTCTGTCTTTCACTCCTTCTTTCCTTCCTTCCTTCCATCTTTTCTTCCTTTCTTCCTTCTATCTTTCCTGCCTGTCTTTCATTCATTCCTTCCTTCCTTCCTTTCTTCCTTCTATCTTTCCTGCCTGTCTTTCATTCATTCCTTCCTTCCTTCCTTCTTTTACTTCCTGTCTTCTCTTCCTTCCTTCCACCTGTCTTTCCTTCCTTCCTTCCTTCCTTCCTTCCTTCCTTCCATCTGTCTTTCCTTCCTTCCTTCCTTCCTTGTTTTCTTCAGCCTCAAACATGCACATGTATGACGTATTTGGAAAGTTTATATTTTGAGTAAAGAACAAGAAAAAGAAGTGGAGCAACGACCAGTAAAACCATTGCATAATAACCCTATAAATGATAACTTTACTATAATAAACCATCTATTCACATTTTAGACGGGTTAAGAAAAAATAATCAAATTTCAACAATATTATGACTCAGAGTTTTTTTTCAGATTATTTTGCACAGAAGCTGCTTGTTGACAACATTATGCACAATGTTCAATATATCAGTGTTTTAAATATGACCACAACATGTATTCTATTTAAAGAGACAGGAGCTAACAGAGGCTGAACCGAGGAGCTGCTTTTTTTAATGTCTGTCTCACCTTTTCTAGGTTGTTACCTCCCAAGTAACCCTGAAGCCATCGTTCTGGACATCGACTACAAGTCTGGAACACCCATGCAGAGGTAACGACAGGATTTTATTACACCTGATAAATCATTGCTTTTTTGTTTTGTTTTTTTTTTTGATAGGGCCAGTGCAAGTTAACCCTTAAAAACAGGCAGGAGTGGAAAATTAGATGTAGATAATTTGATGTCACTAGTAAAACATTTCCATAAATATAGTTTTTAAATATTTTGTATATTTTGGAGTTTTATCTCCATAATATGTGTAAAAAATGGTCATAATGGTTAAAACAATTTAATGTTTCATTTGATAAAGAGAAGTGATACATTCTTGCTTTCTCTGGTCATTAATATCACACATACTAGTTTCTAATCTGATTTTTTTTAATCATTTCTATCAAAGTATAGAGCTACTTACAAGCTTCAATTCTACCAATTCAAGCCACATACAACTGAACAACCACTTTAACCAGATAGTCTGTATCTTCTGCCATTACAAACAAGTTGAATACTGATACTACCAAAAAAATGGAAATAAATCAAGTATACAAGTTACATTCAATTTAAAACCTAAAATTAAACACATTTCAAGGTATTAAAAATCGCGTACAGCTCTGATTTTGCCGTCTTCTTCTTCTAATCTCTCGTCTTCCTCACAGCGCTGCTAAGGCTCCTTATCTGGCTAAGTTCAAAGTGAAGCGCTGCGGTGTGAGCGAGCTGGAGCGCGAAGGTCTCCGCTGCCCTTCGGACTCTATGGAGGACGGAGAAGAGAATCCAGACGGATCTCGCAGGATCTGCTGGCAGGCGGCCATCTTCAAAGTGGGAGACGACTGCAGACAGGTTCGCTTTTTCTTTCTTTCACTCGCTGAGCTCAGTTAGACGAGTCACAGGATAGAAAAACTAAACTCATCGTCCTGTGATCCTCTTCTTCTTCCTCTCCTCTCTCAGGATATGCTGGCTCTGCAGATCATCGGGCTTTTTAAGAATATCTTCCAGCTGGTTGGTCTGGATCTGTTCGTGTTCCCCTACAGAGTGGTGGCCACTGCACCAGGGGTAAGACTTCATTTCCCATCACTTCCTCCACATCCATCTACATCTCTGTCATCAAGCTTTTATTGCCTGGTTCTCTCTCTTTTTTTGTGTGGTTTTGGTTATCATTTCTTATTAGTTATGATTACATCTTTCGCACCTGTTTGACTCTGAATGTGGAGCGTAGAAACATGCAATCAATGTGCAAAACACACACATCATTCTTGTGCAAATGAACTTGTACTTATTGTACTTTTTCTAAGAGTAATAACCAAAATATACTTAATTACATTTAGATAAAGTAAAAACAATTCCAAGCCTGCATAGGTCTCAAAGCAGGGAAAAGGAGATATATAATATATAATATATAATATGACAACACTGCTACAGATGAGACAAATCTGGCACAATGCAGTCTAAACATCATGTAAAACAATGCTTTGTTTAAATTGAAAACAAACACAACATATAACATTCCCACATAACAGTCTCGGCAATTAGGACAAAATCAAAAAACTTAAAAATAACCCCAAATAATGCTAATTAACCATATATATGTATATATACAATAAATACACATACTGTATGTACATCCATCCCTACACTAAAATACACACATATATTAAAATATATATAAAGCATTAAAAAAAACAAAAAAACAAGTAGATAGAATAAACTTTAAAAAGCTTATTTGTGAATGTGATGTAAAGGTTGTAAATACCCAAATTTACCATTAAAAATATCCTCACATTGTAAAACTGACCGTTCAGCAGGTTTAAACTGATCCAGGGAGTCTCACTGCAATACATCAGGCTTTCATAAAGGGTAGTTTGGTTAATAATATGTCACTTTTCACATTTAAAAAAGTTCCAACATATTCAAAAAGCAGAGAGGGCCAAAGCTTTTAAAATAAACCCATAATGCTTTATGTTATTTCCATAACCAGGTGTTTCATTGACGTCTCTGTATTTCCTCAGTGTGGAGTGATCGAGTGCATCCCAGACTGTAAATCCAGAGATCAGCTTGGCAGGCAGACGGATTTTGGGATGTACGATTACTTCCGTAACCAGTACGGCGACGAATCCACCCTCGCCTTCCAGAAGGTGAGCAGCTTTAAATCCTTCATCCTGAAAAGATGAATGGAAAGTTTACGGAGGAAAAATGAATAGTGTGAACAAATATAAGCAGAATTTCACAATAAATGTCCCGCTCTCCTTCCGCAGGCTCGGTATAACTTCATCCGCAGTATGGCCGCCTACAGTCTGCTGCTGTTCCTGCTGCAGATCAAAGACCGACACAACGGGAACATCATGCTGGACAGCAAGGGACACCTCATCCACATCGGTACGAAGGATGTGCAACAGTATAAAGGGCCGTCCACACTGACAACGATATCTATACTATAACTATAACTATAAAGATATCTATACTATAACTATAAAGATATCTATACTATAACTATAAAGATATCTATACTATAACTATAACGATGTGAGCGTCCACACTGACAACGATAACTATAACTATAAAGATATCTATACTATAATTTTAACTATAAAGATATCTACACTATAACTTTAACTATAAAGATATCTATACTATACTATAACTTTAACTATAAAGATATCTATACTATAACTATAACGATAATGTTGTGAGCGTCCACACTGACAATGATAATTATACTATAACTATAAAGATATCTATACTATAACGATGTGAGCTTCCAAAAGAACTTGAACTACAGTATGCAGACATGGTCATGTTTCATTATTCTTTTAAATGTGATTTACTCAGTTAATAGTTTTTTGTTGCTGATTGTTCATCTTGTTTATCTCTCACTCTCTCCCTCACTCTCTCCCTCTCTCCCTCCAGACTTTGGCTTCATGTTTGAGAGCTCTCCCGGAGGAAACCTCGGTTGGGAGCCGGACATCAAGCTGACGGATGAGATGGTGATGATCATGGGAGGAAAGATGGAGGCAACGCCGTTCAAGTGGTTCATGGAGATGTGTGTCAGAGGATACCTGGCTGTACGGTAAGAAAACGTTCAAATAAAATGCATATCCTTTAAGATTGATCCTCTGTTTGGGGTTTGTTGTTATAGTAGATATAGATAGATAGATACACTATACCAAATGTACAACAGTATACATCATAAATAGATAAATGAATAAATGTAGGTAAAACAAACAAAACAAAACATCAATAAAAAAAAAAAGATCTATCTCTAATCTATATATGAAAAGTTGGAGTCTATCAAAGGCAATCATAATGTTTGCCACATTTGTTGACTCTGCCAAATATTGCTATTAGCTTGCCAAAAGTCTGTTAACTTAGGGCAGAGCCAAAACACAAGCGATAAAGTGGCTGGTGTTGTTCCACAGCGATCACAGTTAGGGTTGAAATTTGGTGCAAATTTTGCCAATCTAATGTATTATTTTTCATTTTTAAAAGCAAACTTAAGACAAACCTTTTTAGCCTGGCTTTTGATTAGATTTTATTTATAGGTTTTATTATATTCTATCCCTTTTTAGCGTATTTATTGTATAAATAAATATCTTTTTAGTTCTGGTTCTAATTTATCTTTTATTAAGCTGTCATCTATTAATGATTGTGTTTGTGTCTTTTGGTTTTGCTTCTGCTTTGTTTTGCTTGGTTTTATTGTGTGAAGCACTTTATTGTATTAAAAGTGCCATATAAATAAAGTCTGATTGATTGATTGATATGACACACACATACACACATACAAATGCAAAAAAAACCCACTCACAAAATACAAATCAAGTATACATAGTGGCAGTAATAAATACTTTTTGTGTCTTTTCTCATCATATAGACCGTACATGGACGCAGTGGTTTCTTTAGTGACTCTCATGCTGGACACTGGACTGCCGTGCTTCAGAGGACAAACCATTAAACTCCTCAAGTAAGTTAAACAGCCAGATGTTTAAAAACTGAGCTAAACAAATAAACAACACAACTTTAATGCATTTTTCTTCTTTTTTTCTTTAAACCAGAGGACGGTTTAATCCTCAGATGAGCGAGAAAGAAGCTGCAGCGTTCATCATCAAAGTTATTCAGAGCTGCTTCCTCAGTAGCAGGTAAGAAAGAGACTCAATACTTCCTCACTGCTCCCTACGAATATATATTTAGTAAATAAATCATGACGTGGGCTTATTAGGAGCACTGATGCATGCCAGGCTTTTGACTTTATTCATCAAATATCTTTATTTTATATTCCAAAATCTACATGAACTAATGAATAGATAGATAAATGTTGCTTTATAAGAAATGATCTCCCTTATAAATCATGTCAGTATCCATGAAAAACAGCTGGACTTAATGGGAACACTTACCCTAACAGCTGAAAACATTGGTTAGAACATTAGAAAAGTCATCAAATGTAATAAGTTACTTATTGCATTTTAATGTCATGGCTTATGCAAGAGCCACAACTGCTCTAAATGCTCAGAAAACCTGATTTTTGTACACTTTATATGTGCAATACTAAGGAGAAATTGTGCAATTATAACAGCAGAATGTGGAATGTCTTGTGTATTATAAATTGCATGTTTTTATGTTTTTGTTTCCAATTCTTACTGTTAAATGTTTGTTTTATATAAGGCACATTGAGTTGCCCCTGGGTATGAAATGTGCTATATAAATAAGGCTGCCTTTCACTTTCCTTTTAGTTTAGTACTAAATATGTATTCATTTAGTATCTTTTATAAGCTTTAACTTTAACTTACGGCACAAATAAGGATTGCTTTCTATTTCATTGTACGTGTACAATGACGATAAAGACTATTCTATTCCATTAAACAGAGTAACTAGTAATGTGTGACCTATTACATTCCAAAAATAACCGTCCCAACCCTGATTATAACCTGCATTAACGTTCTCATTAACATATTTTTAATCATTTATTTTCCACAGGAGTAAAACGTACGACATGCTGCAATATTACCAGAACCAAATCCCTTACTGAGGATCTCCTGCCGGGTTTCTACTGTATACGTCCGACGCAGACGTCTCTACAACAAGCAATGCAAACCTCCTTCTGGCTGGTTTTTAACGAGGTGGAGGATCGCACCTTACATGAGTTTAATATCTTCTGTGTGTCTGTCAGTCAGAGAGAGAGAGAGAGAGAGAGAGAAAGAGAGAGAGAGAGAGGTGACGATGATTTGACACTTTTGATCTCCGGTTTTATTCCGCTTAAGATTTTTTGTAACTTGGAAGTTTTTTCGAGTCAATCTTTATTTAACTCAAGAGTTAAATGATAATCTTTTACCAACCCTAACCCTAAAAGAGGTATTTGAATCACCCTTTAATTATTATTTTTTTTCTCTTCTTCATGCTGTTCTTCGTTTCTTCACCGTCACATTCGAGGAGGATTATTATCACAAAGGGACCATCAAAGCAGCTGTTAATATCATTTTTTATTACTATGCTGATATTCACTTTTATGCACTTTACAGATCACAGTATTTCATTGCACCTGCGTACGATCGACCGCGAGCTTGAACATAGATTATATATATTATATGTATCAGACATCAGAGATTAAAACAATTTATCAGTTCCTTTTTTTTATAGTAGAAAAACGAGCCAGTGTAGTCAAGATAGATCAAAATAAATAGATACAAATCAATGCAGGAATCAATCAGCATCTTAACCGAACAATAGTGTTTTAGAAAAAAAAGGTATTTAGGGAATGAAGCGTAATCAAGCTGTAGTATTTGCTGTAAAAGACGTTCAGCGTCACGGTTCTTTCTGTGATTTTTACGTGTAGAGAATATATTAATCCGATTTTAAAGACTTTTAACTGTGCGACTTTGACGCTTATCCTCAAAGTACAACGTCACATCACGTCAGCTGTAAGTCATTTTAAATGGAGGCATGTTGGAGTCTTGTTTTTGTCTTTCCACTATGAGAACTTAACGATTTATAACCTAAAGTTTACATTTAAGTATAAATGTAAAAGCTGATTTATTGTCGGTCATTTGACACTTTTTAAATAAATGTCACTCTTCAGGAATTAAAGACTCGAGCCATATATATTCGATTTATGCTTCGGCGAAATGTTTAGATTTATTAAACAAATTATCTAAAGTTACAGACTGAATTAAAGCCGCAAGCGGCGATGGCGGGCCCTCGCTCATCCATGCTACCGCGGGGCCTGAGGCATGGCGGGGCTGTGGCGTGAAGCAGAAAGTGAGAAAAAACCTGGAAGGAGGCCAAAAATGCAATGTTTCGTTCATCCAGTAGGGGGCAGTCACAGGTAGTTACACATATGGTCTGGTGTGGTCTGGTGTGTTCAGGGCGGCCACTCATCAGTCATGTGAAGTTTGGAGTGAATTGGACAAAGCATGAAGGAGTTATGAGAGGTTGATGGTTCATCCACCAGGGGGCAGTAGAGTGTAACAAAACACAAGCGGTTGCGTTCAGGGTGGGACAGTGATTACACATGTGAAGTTTTGTGGAAATCGCACAATGATGATGTAAAATATGGCACTTCCTGTTTCCACGAGGGGGCGACACGAGTGAGATCGCCTATGAGCGAATGGAGACGTTGAGGTCGGCACCCTGGACCTGTGTACCAATTTTCATGATGATACGAGTTCAATAAAGCCATCAAAAAGCCAAACGTATTTTCATGGCGAGGAATTGATGGTCGCCGCGTCGCCACACGGACGCCATTACTCGTAGCTTCACAGTCTTCATAATGTAGCTTCACCAACTGGTTCTTAATGAAGTTGATGGGGCAAAGTATGTAATTTTAATGAATCTTAGTTAACTTCCTGTTACCACCGGGGGGCGCTATGAGTTACGTGGGAAGTTAATATATCGGGATGTTCAGGGCGGAGCCATCATCAACTCCAGCAAGTTTGAAGCTGATTGGATGAAGTATGTGGGCGTGAGAGCCACTCGTATGTACATGGCGAGCACGCCAAAGTTAGTTGAGCCCTGGCAGACACGCCCTTTGACCTACGGATGCGCAGAGCACAACTTAAGCTCAGCTAGGTCTGGAGATGTTGCGTACCTAATTTGAACTTGATCGGGCGAACGCTGTGGGAGGAGTTAATTTTAGGCGGGAAAAATCAAAACCAAAATGGCCGACTTCCTGTTGGGTTGAGGTCATGAGGTCAAGAGGCTTTTTTGCATATGTGGGTATAATACATATGTGTACCGAATTTTGTGAGCATAGGACAAAGTTAGCAAAATTCCCTATGGGCATTTTTGGACTTTGTAGGGGGCGCTATTCCGCCATTCTGCGTCGACCATGTGCGACCACCCAAAAATATCGAATTTCGGATGAGGCCGGACGTCCGTGCAAAAGTATAAGCATTTTCGCATTTGGGAAAGGGGCGAAATTGTGGCACGAAATGTCGGAAGAATAATTATAATAAACATTACAATTTCAATAGGGCTTTCGCCAGGCGACTTGCAGTCATGGCCGTAGCTACCATTGAGGACACCGAGGTCATGTCCTCGGTATTTTTTTCGTTTTGTTGTGAAGTGAAAATAGCCGATGAGACAATTATCCTTGCATCAACGGACCGTCACGCGACACGTACTTGCAGATACTGCTACCATGTCAAAACAAAAGTAGTCGGCTATAACCAGCGGCGGAGTGATTCCTTGAAATCCACCGGGAATTTTTTCACTGGCCCCCAGTATGTCCCAACTGGTTTCCAATTTAACTGGTTTCCTTACAGAACAGCTCCAGCTGTGTTGTGCTTCCGTCAGCAGATTCGTCACAAATTCACAAATATACACAGCATATTAGGCTACTGGAGATTTTTAAGTGCTCACTTTCAGAAAAAATATTCGCTGCAGTAGATGTAGTAGTGAACTGCGACTTGAAAATAGCCAGAAATATGTTTATGTCTACATTCGTGAATTGGACATGACCCGATTTTGCAAAGTGTTCATTCATTGGACCAGCCCTTTTCTCCCTTTCCCAGCAGGCCGTGCTTTATTCCACATTTTAAGAACAAACAAAGAAAATTATATATTGCAGTTATACTTTTTAAAGATACAACCATAGAAGTTGTAGAATACTGAAATAGGAGTTGATTTAAGTTGCAAAATTGGAAGTGATAAGAAAGAACTGGACCACAAGAGTGACCATGACTGAGAAATGCACAGTAAGAAAGTGGTATAAATACATCATGGATTACTTCTAACTATTATATGAGATGTGGTTTTCTTTTTGACCTCGGTATTTGAAAAATCCTGGCTACGGCCTTGCTTGCAGTCGCCGCTCGGGCCCTAAATATCACGAAGGAAATTAAGTGAAAACTACGACACTATCACAAAATCCTCCAGGTGCGTGACTATGAAAGGAAAGTGTTGAGTGACATAAATCAGCCTCAATGATTTGGGCTCGGTCTCATGTTTCCACATTATTTTAGAAAACCAGTAAATTTTAGATATTTTTTTTGATGAAGCAAGAAAAAAAAAAGTCCTCACACTGCAGCTCCCAATGTAGGTAGGACGTTTTTACTTGCTTTTACACACATTTTGTTATTTGGTCCAGTTCCTGCTTTCTTACTCTTACTTTTTTGGATATATCTGTGATGAAAAATAATACTAATCGTGTGTGCCTCTCTCATGTGTTACAATTACACTCAAATCACAGAGCAAAGCATCTAGTTATCTGAAAAATAAACATGCTGCCATCTTTGGAATAAACAAGAAGGTGATTGAACAACAAAGATTTACCCTCAAAGACATTTCAAGCCATCTGGATAAAAAAAGTCTTTTTTTTTTCTTTTTTCTTTTTTTTGTGACTACATTTCTTATCCAGGAAGCTGAAATTTTTCTTTCTGTTAAACACAAATGCAAAATATTAACACATGATTTTGTGTGAAATTGCAAAACCAAAACTTTGGTTCACAGTGTAAAATTTGAGCAAGGACATGATATACTTTTATATCTTAAAAGTGTTAGTTTAAGTTTACTTTAAAAACAGTGTTAATCTTCTTCTTTTTTTTTTTTTTTTACTGTGCAGCCGGGGGAATATTTTTCATCCAGATGATTAAAAAAGTTTTTTAAATGTTTGCAAATAATTCAGGACAATTCAGATGACTTATTTTTCAGAAAGATTGTTCTCAGCTCTGTTAATATATTGATTCATGTAACACATGAGAAGCACAAACTGGGTTTACTCTATTTTTTTCTTAAAGCAAATGAAATAAAACATATTGATTCTGCTTAATGTTTCTAAACTTTAAGCAGAATTAAACTTTAAACTAAACTGCAAATCTAGTTTTTACATAAAGGAGCAAAACACTTATATTAGATACTGGGAATCAGAATATCACCAGTATACTGAAACACACTTCCTTGCTGGGTTTTTACTTTATTAATTAATGTGTTTCCTGTCTTCTGTATTTAATCCAAATGTTAAATTACAGGTTGTTAACTACCTGTAGTGGAAAATCCATCACACACACACACACACACACACACACACACACACACACACACACACACACACACACACACACACACACACACACACACACACACACACACACACACACACAGATTGAACCAGGAGCCCATGAGCTGCTCTACACTAACATCCTGCATGCTTCAAATAGAAATAAACATATACATATTTTTGCCCTGTCTGATAAAACCTGTCAGAATAAAGGCGTTCTTCATGTGTTCGTAACCTTTTTACAACATGTCTAACTGTTTGGAAACATTCCTCTCTGTTTTGAGTTTCTATCGAGCCTCTCGGGTGCAAGATGATGATTTTACCTTAAAATAAAAAAAGCCATTTCTCCTACCCTTGGTAGAAACACAACTGTAGTAATACTTGACAAAAGGAAGAAAGAAAAACAAAATCAAACCCTAACTTTATGCAATATATTCATGTATATTGATTCTGTATTTGTGCGTGTGTGTTGTGTTTAACAGATGTATTATAAATCCTTCCATCCTGATCCTTTTACTGTGTTTTATGTTGCGCCTGCCGTTTTAATTAATGTAGTCGATTTTTATTGAGTTGCAGTTACTTTAAGTTTGCAGGTGATTCCCTTACGTCCATCTGTTATCTGTAAATCAAAAAGTGTTGGTTAATATGTAAATTATATACGTATGTTTGTGCTTTTTTTTTTTTTTTTCGTTTTGTTTGTATTTGCTCGGTTTGTGGCGACATCATTGCCCACTCAGATGATCACGTCTGTTACTCTGAAAAATGTGTGAAAACTTCTTATTTCCAGATTAAATGCTGTATGTGTACATTTCATCGGTGTCGGATATTTTTTACTTTTATGGCTGAAATGACTCAAACTAATGATTTAAAACATTTATCAGGTGACACTTTACACTAACAACAGTCATTTACTGCTCAGTTGTTTTAAAATGAGTCTATTAAGGGCTAATTATTAAATCATATAAAGTCTATTGGGTCACCATGACTGCTGTTTTCATTGTTTTACCTTTACATGAAGAACAATCCATTACTTATAATTATACAGTACATCAAAGCTGTTTTAAATATGACCTAAAATTATGCAATTTTTTGGATGTTTTTTTGCTGATATACAGAAAATTAACAGAGCATTTAAGACTTTCCAGTAACAATAATTTTAATGTTTCAAATATGATCAAATGTTTTTGGTCTCAGATATTTCGCCTCCAGATTGTTTGCGGGAAATATGTGAATGATTTTTCATGTATTTTACATTTTTATAAAAATGCTTTATGTCTACTTACATTACATAGTTCTCCTCATAAAAGTTACTCCTGTATAGATTATTTTTTGTTAGATTCAAGGTTGCTATCAGCTGTCACCGCTTGCTCCTATCATAACATCCTCATATCAGACCACGCTCCGGTGTCATTGGATCTTAAACTGAATTTATGGCGCTTTTCCACTACACAACTCTTCTGACCAATCAGTGTCTGGCAGTCTGTTGACGTCACATTTCGTATAGGCTCGGCTCGCTTGGAATCTCACCAGAGCAGGTACTAAAAAAGTACCAGGTACCAGGTACTATTCCTAGTGGAACCGCGAAAAAAACCGAGGTGAGTTGAGCCGAGTCGAGTCGAGGCGTGCTGGAACTGTGTAGTGGAAAAGCGCCATTAGACAGGGGGGAATATACCTGGCGTCTAAATACCACCTTGTTAAACAGCCCAGAATTCTGTACATTCCTCTCAGACCAAATTTCAGCTTTTTTAAGCAATAATGATAAGGTAAATGACTCTATACTTGGGAGTCCATGAAAGCAGTCCTTAGAGGACATATAATGTCATATGAGGCAGCGGAAAAGAAGCGTGCTAGGTTGAGACTAACTGAGATAGAAAGTGAGTTAACATCTTTAGAAACAGCATATCAACACAACCAAACCACAACTACATTAAATAAAATCATCTCTCTTAAATATGAATACAACACCATAATCTCAAGGACTGTTTAGAAATTACTTACACTAGTCAGACAACAATACTTTGAACTAGGAGACAAGCCGCATAGATTGTTAGCCAGACAGCTGAGGCAGGCACAAACTGCAAGAGCTATTCACAGTATTCAATCTAGAAATGGCAGCATATTGACAGACCCTAAAAAAATCAACAAGTGCTTTGCAGACTTATATGAGGGTGTATATCAAACACAAGGTAGAGTTGATGCGAATGTAATAAAAAACTTTTTCGCTAATTTAGATATGCCAAAACTGTCTGAAGAAGCTGCTACAACAATGGATGAAGAAATTACCCCAAAAGAAATACGCAGTGCTATCTCCTCCTTTCCATCCAATAAGGCCCCAGGCCCTGATGGTTTTGGCATTGAATTCTTTAAGAAATATAATTCTACAGTTACACCACTGCTTCTATAAAGCAAATGTTTCTCTAATCTTAAAGCCGGGCCGGGATGCGATGGAAGTTTAATCGTATCGTCCTATTTCACTGCTGCCAACAGAAACTAAGATCATCGGTAAGATACTAGCCACCAGCCTCAAAGCATTTATATGCACAATTGTTCATTCCGATCAAACCGGATTTATACCAGGGAGACACATGTTCTTTAACCTACGTCGCCTGTTTAATATCCTATATACAAAACATACATCAGATGCAATTATTATCTCGCTAGACGCCCAACGTGCTTTTGATCAGGTCAAATGGCAATATATGCATTACACTTTGGAAGAATTTGACTTTGGTCCCTCATTCAGACAGTGGATAGAGGTTATTTACTCACACCCTGTTGCTTCTATCATTACCAACCAAAACGCCTCTCACCGGTTTCAGATGAACCGTGGAACAAGACAGGGTTGTCCCCTCTCCCCATTCCTAATTGCAGTTATGGTGGAGCCATTAACAATCAACATTAGACAGAACCCAGAAATAACCCCAATAGTCTTACAAGGATCGCCATAACAACTTTCTCTTTATGCCGACGACATCCTCGTATACCTATCAAACCCAGAGACATCAACACCTCCGCTCCTCTCGCTAATTAACCATTTCAGCTCGTTTTCAGGATTTACAATCAATTGGGAGAAAAGAGAGTTAATGCCCATTTCCACAAATGTCAGCAAGCAATTTTTACAAGCTTCCCCCTTCAAAAAAGCTTACAATAGTTTTACATATCTTGGAATCACGATAACTAAAAAGGCAGAAGATCTTCTTCAGGTCAACTGGAAGAAGAGAATCAATCAACTGAAGCAAAATATAGAATTTTGTATGTAGAAAATGCTCTGTATCTCCATGCCTGGGAGAATCAATGCCATCAAAATGGTTGCTCTCCCATGTGGCCTTATATCTGGACGGGCACTTTATGTCATTTGAGCAGCTGCAGAGAGCGTATAATATCCCAACTTCTAACTTCTTCAGGTACCTGCAAATTCCCGACTATGTAAGGAAAAATATGGCTAACTATGAAAGGGTCAGCTCCCATAACTTTCTTGAGAAGATTAGTATATTTGACCCACACAGCAAAGGAGCAGTATCTTACTTTTATAAAACCATACAAGAATACACAGATGTTACTACAGGTGTTTTTAAGCAAAATTGGGAGGCTGAACTAGGTGAGGTGATAGATGAGGAGACCTGGGAGGAATATCTTGAAAGCGTACATAAATGTTCAATTAACTCCAGACACAATCTGATACAGTTCAAAATAATACATCGATTGTACTATTCCAAAGACAAATTACACAGGATTTTCCCCGAGGTGTCCCCCCTTTGTAGCAGGTGTAAGGACACAGAGGGGTCGTTGACGCACTCTCTTTGGACATGTCGGAAATTGTTCACTTATTGGGAAAATATATTTGAATGTTTCTCTAAAGCCTTTAATAAAAACTGGGAACCTAATCCAGTAGCTGCTGTGTTAGGAGCCATGAGTGTGTTTCCTATGATAAATAAGAATGAAAGTCAGGCTATTGCATATGGTATGGTTGTAGCGAGAAAACTTATTCTACTTGTGTAAGTCAGATAACTCACCAACATATGTTATGTGGAAAAGAGAGCTGATTAATGTGTTGCACTTAGAAAGGATAAGGTTCTCTAGCAAGGACAAAACACAAATGTTCGACAGAATTTTGAGTCCTGTACTTAAATACCTTGAGATTGAAGAACTGAAGACATAACTGTGTATTCTCTATTGCTGTGCACTTTTTATTTTATTTGATTGAAATTACACTATCCTATGTTTTTTCTTTTTTTAATCTGTGAAGACTGATGAATCGTGGCTGAGCTGTTCATGTTCATGAAATGTACTGAATGTTTGTTTATACTGAAAATCAAAAATAAATGTTTAAAAAAAAAATAAAGTGATTTTATGAGGACAACATTTTACAACAGGAGGTAGTAAACCATTGCTCTCTGTTGCTTCTCTCGACCAAACAAAAGTGCCATCAAACGCTGAATATTTATGCAGGGAACACAAAGACCAAGACAGTTGTGGGAGTGAAACCCTGACACTTGCACAAAGGAAACCCCCTGCCACGCAACCACCAACCCCCCAAAGCTGGCTGACCAAACCCTCCGTGTCTCCTGTTTCTCCTCGCTGGGCTTTAAAAAAGCAGAGAGCTGCATTCACAAAGAGTTGTAAGGTTAAAAGCTGCTCCCGACTGGCCGAGCGAGGGGCAAAAGAATAGTTTGCAAAGAGTTTTGCAGCAAAATCTACTTCCTAACTAAACTAAAAATCATTGTGTACTATTTCATCAAAGCTTAACTCTGCAAGTACAACCAGAGAAATAAAAATTAAGCTGCTTTTAATGATAATAAATATAATAACTAATAATAATCAACATTAATTATGGTTAACATACCTTTTTTCTGTACATTTACTGAAATGTATTGGAAAAACTCTGTCCTTTTCTTGTTAATTTAAACATTTATACATATTTATGTTTTCTAAAATCACTAACAGAACATTTAAATGATCAATCTCTCATTCTGCCCTTTAAACTCTGTGTAATCCATCTGTTAAACTAATATTTTCTTTATTTCTTTCCAGCTGTTTTCTGCCAAATGCTGTTAGTTTTATTAAGTATTCACTGTCATGAAACAGGTTTGTCCTTAAGCCCTGTTTTTAAATCCATAATATTTGTTGTTTAACTGATTTATATGGATTTATTTTATGTGGGCCAAAGAATATCTTCACTCACTGTCTTCTTTAGCAGTTTCCGTTCAGCTTTGCAGAGAGTTTGACTTCAGTTTTTTTTGTCAAACTGTTTTAAGGTCAAGAATGAAGTTTCACACTGATAATTTTAATATATTTAATGAAATTCTGTAACACAGAAACCAAAATATGTTATAACATTAAATAAATAGTTATAAATATGACAATAAACGAGCATTTAAACTTTAAAATACATTCAGAACAAGTTGCTTTTTTCCTGCTTTGTCCGTTAATCATTCATTCGATTAATTTCACATGTTTCTATCACCTCATTGAAAACAGTCAGAAGGAGGAAGTGATTATCCTGAGAAAAGATAATAATATACACAGGTATGAACATAATTTTATACACAACAGTTATACAACTATTGTATAGCAGCTACTATAATCTAGATCAAACAATCATATTAGTAAGAATGAAATGTGTTTAAACATGAGGTAGTGGGCAACAGTGGAAGAAGTATTCAGATCCTTTACTTAAGTAAAAATACCAATACAGCAATGTAAAAATACTTACAAGTAAAAGTGCTGCATGAAAAAATCCTCCTTAAGTAAAAGAACACAAGCAGCAAATTTGTAAAGTATTGCAGTAAAAGTAGTGGTTTGGTCCCTCTGACTGATAGATTATTATATATGACATCATTAGATTATTAATAGTTAAGCATTAGTGTTAGAGCAGCATGTTACTGTTGTAGCTGCTGGAGGTGGAGCTAGTTTACACTACTTTATATACAGTTATCTAGTTTAGTCCATGGTTCCCAACCTAGGGGTGGGGCCCCTCCAAAGGGTCAGCAAATAAATGTGAGGGGTGGTGAGATGATTAATGGGAGAGGAAAGAAGAACAAACTAAGTTCTGATACACAAATGTGTTTTCAGTTTTTGGACTTTTTCTCTCATCTTTGATTTTTGCTGAAAAATTGGATCATTTGAACATTTATTCAAATGAAAGCATGTGAGAAGTTTAGAGGGAAAAATCACTATTTGGTGGAGCTGTTAACAACTCATAGACATCTGAAATGTGAGCCCGACTACACACTGCTTTTTGGTTTCATCTTTAACAATGTGTTGCATTTTAAAAGCTTGTTATATTATCCATTGTGTCAAATCTTCATTTGAAAAGTAACTAAAGCTGTCAAATAAATGTAGTGGAGTAGAAAGTAGGCTACAATATTTCCCTCTGAGATGTAGAAAGTAGCATCACATGGAAATACTACAGTATAGAGCAGAGTTAGAACGGTACATGAGGACTGTCTTTAAATGACTGATGACGTTGCATAGCTGCATGAACTTCACGCACAGCTGTAACACACAGCTGGTACGGTTTCTCTCGCGTGTGAATCCGCATGTGCTCCATTTTGCGGTACTGTCGCGTGAAGCGCATGCCACACTCGTCGCACGCAAAGGGCTTGAGCGCGAGGTGGCTGCGCCTGTGTCGGGTCATTGTGCCCCGTTGGGTGAACTGTTTCCCGCAGACGTCGCAGGAGACCGGCCTGCTGAGTCGGTGGCTCCTCTCGTGCTGCCTGAGAAGAGCAGCATCCATGTAGCTCCGACTGCACACGGAGCACACGTGAGAGGCCGGCCTCATGTCTGGATCCTCAACATCCACCTTAATGAGACTTCTCTCCTCTGCAGCCTCCACCAGCTCCTCAGCAGCGTGTGACTCTACATGAGCGATAAGCTGCTCTGAGCTCGGGAAGCCTTTCCCACATGGGATGCACATGTACAAGCTGCCCTGCAGAGCAAACCCAGGCTGTGGTTGATGGTAGATGTAGCTCGCCTGCTTGTTTCCATTCAGCTCTTTGCCTTCACTGCGCTCTACCTTGTTCTTTAAGGCCCAATGTTCCTGTCTAAACTCGGCACGGCCCTCCAGCTCTGTGGACACCCTCCACTCTGCTTGGATCAGCTCTGCACTTTCCACTTCCTGCCTTTTTGTTCCAACACTTCCTCCCAAACAGCCGTCCCTATGGGATCGGGGCCTCCTTTGTGCTGCCATTTGATGGGAATCAGTTGGGTGTGACTGCTCAGGGTTATCATTAGGTGAGGCATTGTTGCTGCTGGAGTTTGAGGGGCTCTGCTGCAGGCTGCTGGCTGATGGGCCGAGCCTCGTTTCAACTCTGTCATTCATCTCAGGGGTCATCGTCCCCTCGAGTTCAACCTGCACCAGTTTATGACTCTTTCCGTCCTCCGTGGGTCCTGATTTGTAGCTGTGGTCTACTTGAGGTTGGCCGTTGGGGGTTAAGGAGGAGATGATGGAGGATGGCGGGTTGCTCGGCCTGCAGGGTTTAAGTTTTCTGCGGCAGAGAGCTTCCAAATCGTACAGCTGCAGGTAGGAAGCAGCTCTGAGGAGGGCAGACATATCTTTATCACTGACGTGGTGAGAGGAGGGAAGCTGGCCGGTGTAGATGAAGTCTAACACCTGATAGAAGTGGAAAAGAAGTCTGATGAGCCACATTCATGAAGGCATTTATAACCATGAAAAGTTGCTTTATCAATTGATCATTTACATACAGTCAGATTTGACCTATTTTCACATTTAAGAGCAGTAAAAACGTTTTTCTTTGCAGCCTTTTAGTCTTCTAATCTGACCAAGAATATACAAAAATAGAAATATTTACCCTAACCCTTATTAAAAACATTTGTGTGAAGCTGATCCATATATTTGTTTAGATGTTTAGATTGACCCATATTTATTGGGGAAAAAAGAAAAAATACTGTTGCACTCTTCACATTTAATACATTATTCAGTGAACTAGGATCACTATACTGTATATGTGAATGTAAATGTAAGTATGAACTCTCTCTCTGCTCTCTGAAAGCTTCATAAAGGATTAATCACACTATTTATCTGTGACTGATGATGTGTTTATGAATGATTTGTTGTGAAGTTTGGTGTAGAGACTAATTATGAAGGGATGCTGTGAAGGGTCTAAGTATGAACAGTATTGAGAGTTAATAAGAAAAACACTAAATTAATTCATCGACAACTAATTTAACATTTAAAACTGCAGGCCTGATGGATTATCATACAAAACTGTTCATTTATGATATATTAACTTTTGAAATAGCAGGTTACTGATATATGCCGTGTCTCAAATCTCACACTTCTGTACTTACACTTGATGTTTTGAGTGCATAAGTTGCATTCACACTGGGAAGAATGGAAAAATGCATTGCACTATGAGCACTCAAAGCAGTCTCTACACAAGTAAATACAGAGTTTACACAGTGTACTGACAGAAATATGTGATATGAGACGGAGCCAAAGTTTTGCTGAGGGCTTTTTAGAGACAGAGAAACTCAAGACTAATTTTTTAACGACTTAGTAACATTTATAATTACCATAATTAATGACGCTGGAAGGCCTCCCTGATGAACTAAAGAGCTAAATAAAACAGAACGTTTGACGATAGCAAAACATATTTCCTATAAATAGCTTATAAAGATTTCATAATCCAAATTTCAAGTTTATTTTTTTGTTTCTCAGGACCAAAGTGCATGAGCAGACAGAATAAATAACTAATCATAGCTAAGAAATACATAAGGACAATTAAAAGACAATAAGGCAGCAGTAGTTAATTAAAAAAAAGACCAGTGCTATACTAAAATAAAGTGCAATCAAGTCCTTCACAAAGCAGAGAGCTTAATCTATTAACCATTAATAAAGCCACTAATTAACATGTGGTTCTTTATGTTTCTCACCTGTCTGAACACCTGGGGCTTCACTCTCTGTGTGTCCAGAGTGATCATGTTGTCTCGCAGCAGCAGAGGGTTAAAGTATCCGCTGCAGGCCGCCAGGATGTTCTTATGAGCCCTGAACAGAGCGTTTTCCACCACGATGATCACGTCACACAGGTATCCTCTGGATCTCTGCTGGTTCAGCTGCAACAAAAGCTGCTTGGTGTAATTTGGTTGCTCCATCTCAAAGACACACACCTGGTAGACTGTACAGATAGACAGAGGAATATGCAGTCATTTATGATTTAATGCATCTCTTCATAATTACTGCTGTTAGATTGAAAGGCAGTTTTTAACACTTATTATACACAATATTCACACATCCACACACACAAAAATATCATTAAGAATAGTTTTCATCCTTTTCTAGATATGTGCGAATGATTAACAATGAAGGCGTTATTTGGTATTTTTTTTATTTCATAAGAGTTGCTTTTTTTTATATGAAGCCCAAGATGCCAACTAACACTCAGCATCAGTTGTAGGTCTGTGAAGCTTTAATCCTCACTGTAAAGAAAATCAAATTAAACTAAAAATGATCCAATATTCCCCCCAAAAAACAAAGATTAGAGAAAAGTCTCCCAAAATGTCTGTAGCAGAACTTTGTTTTTATATTTTTACCCATTAATCCTCTCCTTAAACTACTCAAATGAAATATTTTTATAAATATATTTACATAGTAGGTCTACTAAAATAAAAACTACATGTGTTAAATAAAGTAGTTAAAACAAGCTCTAACCTTTACCAACTACAGCAGTAAAATGTATTTTACTTAATTTCTATTTTGTAGCTACTTTTTTTTTTACCATTTTACCAAATTATTACTATTTTTTATTTTCTATCTTATGTTACATTGATGTTTCTTTTCCTTTCTTCCCTCTTATTTTGGTCTTTTTAAACATTGCTTCATGTTCCTTTTAGGTGCTTTTAATTTGAAGTACTTGGTGTGTATAATTTCTTTTGTTGTAAAGCAATTTTGTATGAAAGGTGTTATTATTAAAATATATCAGATAAATGTGCCTTTTTTATTTTACTTTTGATGCTTGAAGTGTTAGTGAGTTTTTTTAATGAAGTATTTTATCATTATTGTGTTGGTACTTTTATTTAAGTAAATAATCAGATTTCTTGTTATAAGTTTAAAAAAAAAGCTTAACCTGATAAAGGTGAAACTGCAGATAAAAAAAACAGAAAATCATAGCTCACAAAGTCCATAAATGTGTGCATGTTCAGTTTGGTAATTTCACTCTGAAGCACTAAAGTCCACCTCATGGGGGCGCTAGAGAAATAATCCAAAATTGAGATTTCTCAATGGTGGACTGACCAACTGGAGCCACGCCGCTGGTGTTTTCTAAAAATACTTTTAACGGATCATCAAGGCTGCTATCAGGGAGACAAAGGTGGTAAAAATAGACAAGATCGAGTGCCACACCCTGTCCGGCTCTATCTGCTGTGGGACAGATACACAGACAATGACAATGACAATCATACTGCAGCATTGTGTTCACATGAAACTCAGAAACCAACCTGAACCTTAACATGAATACTGAGCATGAATCTACGACCTTTATGTGTGTTTGGAAGGGATTTTATTTCGATTTTCCAGTTAATCTACACTTCATGAGAGACTAATCTACATCAAATCTACATCTACCTAATAATCAAGTAAAACGAAGCAAGACACATATCACACATATAAAACAAACAAGTTCAACCTCTATCTTTATATCTGATCAACTTAAATACATGAAATATACAGTAACTGACCATAATCATGCACCACAGATAGGTCTAAGTACACCCAACACCGGTCAACAATAACAATAGATTTCTAATATTTAAGTTTCTTGAATACATCTGATGCAAAAAAAAAGAAGCCAAAATCCAACCCTGCAGATTCCTCACTGTGTGTCATGTGATGTACACAATCTAGAAAAGTACGAAATGATGGATTAAAAGTAGGTTTCACCACCAATATCGCTTATAAAAACTGCTTTATAGAAATCGTGGTTTCTACAGTTTAGTTTTCTAATCCAAATCAATAGTTTTACAGTAGAAGGTGTCATATACCAAACACATTGTAAAGCTCTGTGCAGCAAACTTATGATTTTGGGTTAAACAAAATGATTAGACTGTAATCATTGCTCATTTTAATTAAGTACATCTCTGGGTTGATTTTCCCAGTTTTAGCCGCTATAACAATCTCTTATTTTGACTCAGTTTTACACACAACAAGCTCGAGTTTTGGCTGAATGAACGTCACAAATGTATTGTTTCTTGTACAAAATGATGTACATATGACACTCAAAGGTTACACAATCTATCAACAGTCAGTAACAAACAATGACAGGTTGTCATGAATATATCTGCTGATAAGAACAAGAGAAGTGTCTGTTCATCTTATCTCGCCGGACGCTTCTTTAAAAGAAACAGAAAAAAAAACATGTTTCAGTAATCTAAGTGGTGCACATGTGACTGGCTCGTAGCCAGTAAATCCCAGTTAGAGTCTGACTGAGAGAGTGAAGCTGTTTTATCAATGAATCCTCGACTTGTTTGTTACAACTGATGGAAGAAGTATCCAGATAGGATACTTTAATTAAGAAACTATATTTTAAAAAGGACTCCATTATTAGTTAAAGTCCTGCATTCAAAGTCTTAGTATCCCTTAGACCTGGTTATATCTTACTGTTTATAAAGCATAAGATAGAAATTATTACCCAATTCTGTGTTAGACCATTTCTTTAAGCACTTAATTTTAATCTTTATCAGGTTATAGAACAATGAACAACCAACAACAAGTCAACCCCGCCCCAAACAAGGCTGACAAAGAAATAAATAAAATAATGTATATAGCATTATGTAAATGCACACTCACCAACCTATAGACGCGCTCATACGCCAAAATAATGTATATTTAAACTTTTTTTGTGGAAATTATGGTCAATAGGACTCATTTAAATGAAATTATATCCCAACTGGAGGGCTAAATTAGACATATTTCCAACAACAATCCATCATTTGTTGTTAGAGCAGAGGAGACATTTTGGAAATATGTCAATTATTTATCTTTCTCTGCTTCCACCTTATATAATATAAAGTAAAATTGCTTCATATGAACCTACCAGGTCTGAACAGGTGAAGATGCCGAAGTCTGCAGACAGTCAAATACCAGCGAAGTAAGAGTCACAGAGATGCATCATAAACTATTTAATTAATATTGTTTAAAAGGAAACATATGATGAGAAGATGCACGCTGACAAACCTCCTGCAGAAATGAACCGAAGTGACAACCACAGAGAAGAGGATCACTGAACTACAGATGGTGACTGATAAATCTTCTTCTTCTTCAACCACCAAACAGTACCAGTGTTTTATATAATGTGGTAATAACAAGGATGAATACTGTCTCTACTCCTGCTTATAGACAATATCATATACAAAATATAATAGACTTGTAAATATACAATATAAAGTAATATCCAATCCAATCCCAGTTTATTTGTTATGCACTTTAAAACAACCACATTAGGCAAGGCAAGGCAGTTTTATTTATATAACATTTAACAGAAAAAATTGAAAAAAACATGGAATTTGAGAAATTAGACCACCAAACATTAGACCAAAATGCTGCACAGAAGAATAAATAAAAGACATAACAGCTCACATGAGGCATAAAATCACATATAAAATACAAATAAAATAAATTAAAAGACATAAAACATGAGTCAAAATAATAGCCATGCAATTAAAACAATTCAAATCAAATCAAATAAAGTCTACGTCTTACTAGGTGGACAAGAGATGGGTTTTAAGAAGAGAATAATATACCAAAATTAACAATATAAAGATGTATATCAAAAGCACAGCAGCAGATTTAACAACAGAGACGGTCATTTAATAAAATAAAGAAACACTAGTATGCATATATATCCAAATATTCATATTAATATGTCATGAAGTGCAGAGCAGATGCAGGAACTGAAGAATATATTGTAGATGTTTATATACTTTCTATATTGTGATATTGTGAAGTTTCTACCTCAATATATATATATATATATATATATATATATATATATATATATGTATATCATTTATACCTTAATAAGTCAGGAACTGGACACAGAAGTACAGAGAGGCCTTCTTATTAATATATTATAAACTTATTTTACTTGCACAGAATTATTGTTTTGCACATTCTGGGAATATTTTAATTACACAGGTACTTCTCATGTGTCACTACAACACTGCAAACATCACTGATAGCCTTTATTGCATTCCTTATAACATATATCAGATTTCTTACGTGTGTATATTAACGGACATGGCTGCAAACTTGTTTTCTTTACCACACAGTGCCATCTAGTGTTCACCTCTCATATCACTAAGACTTTTTTTCTCCACAGTCCTGCAGCCAGTTTTAAAACTTATTATCACTCTTTTTACAGAAGTGTTAAGTCTCATTCATGCAATGTATGTGCAAACTATGCCATGTGTGATCTTTGAGTTAAAGTTAGTTAAGTTTATAAAAGAGCGCCACCTGCTGCAACAGTGATGGCAATAACAGCATGCATGGCAGTATCTTTATTAAAGTGAATTGGTGATGAATTACCCTCCATAATCAATAATAGCCATTTTAAAGATATAGATATATTTCACTTTTCAAACCATATGATAGAAAGTGCTTCGCAAGGCAATGAAGCAAAGATAAACACTATTAAAATGCAGCAATGCTTCCAAGATAAAACAATAAAAAGACAAAATATAGTGCAAACATAATTAAACAAGGAAATACTTGTACTACATCAAGCTCATAATACTGTAAGTAGTACTTACTTTAATACATTAACTATTGCAGTAAAAGTACATAAATATTATGAGTGATGTAGTATGCAGTATTACAGTAAAAGTACATAAGTATTATGAGCTTGATGTAACTACATCATGCAGTACTTTTACTTATAATGGAGTATTTTATTTTACAGTGCTTTATTTATATGTACATTACATGTCAGCAGATACTGTGACTCAGTAATATTTGCTTTACCTCGTTATCACACAGAGTCAATCAGTCCCAGTAACAGTGTGTGTGTGTGTGTGTGTGTGTGTGTGTGTGTGTGTGTGTGTGTGTGTGTGTGTGTGTGTGTGTGTGTGTGTGAAGCTGTTCACCTGAGACACACACACACACACACAGGTGAACGTCTCCACTGTGTGACGTCACCGGGATGGGCAGGTCACGTGGGGCGGTGCTGCGGTGTAACGTTACTGAAATGGGAGAAAGGAGACGCGGGGAAGAAAAGGGAAGCAAACACGGTAGGAGAGCAACTCACTCTCTCATTACATCCTCTAACAGAAGTATACATTAGTGCTTTATGGTCGGGTATTGATTAGGATCGGTTTAGTGTTTAAAATGTAGACTTTTTTAAGGTTTAAAGGTGAACACGGCGGTAAACTTAGCTGCAACAGGCAGGACGAGGAGTGAAGTTTACCTTCCTCAGCCGCCTCTCACTTAAACTAGCCAAAAAACTACATTTAAAGTGACGTTTTAGGGAGTTATGATCAGTAATTCATTCATAAAGTAACATTAAACACGGTTATGGTTTAACATGGAGTCAAATTTAAGTGTTTTTGGGTCTTTTTTTCACCACAACGTAACCGAGTCCTTTGGCTGTGTGCCAGCTTGAAACGTTCACACAGGTCTGATTTACCTTGGTGTTTATTAGTAGGCCTGCGTTACACACATACATAAATAAATATATATATATATATATATATATATATATATATATATATATATATATATATCCTTCCTACCCACTGCCTCACTCACATAATGCACCCTGAACCTAACTATTTACCTATGTATTTATTGTGCCTTTAACATGCACTTTTTATCCATATACTCATTGTGCTTTTATACTGGGTTCTAGCAATGCTGAGGGTGTGTTTTTATGTATTCTTAGGTATTTTGTATGATTTCAACGTTTGTTGTCTTTGTGCCATGTATTGCTGCTTTGACATTTTACATTTCCCCTCTGGGATTAATAAAATAAATATATCTATCTATCTACCTATGTACTACACACACATACACACACACACACACACACACACACACACATATATACTACACACACACACACACACACACACACACACACATATCTCACACACACATACTACTCACACACACTACTCACACACACACATATACCACACACACACACACATACTACTCACACACACACACATATACTACTCATACACAGGCACACACACCTACATATACTAATCACACACACACACACACACATACCACTCTCTCACACACACACACCCACACATATACCACACACACACACACACACACACACACACACACACACACACATACATACCACTCTCTCTCTCTCTCACACACACACACACACACACACACACACACACACATACACACACATATACTACTCACACACTATTTATGCTTCTTGCTGGCTTGTTGTCTCTGCTGGTATTTGCATTACTTCACTATAATGTTAATTGCAAATCTGTAGAAATGAGTTTGAATTAAAACGTCACATTTGAGCTCAGGGAGATAATTGTTATAGATTATTAGGGCCCGAGCACTGACCAGTCAGTGAGGGACCTATTGCTTTTGCCAAGATTCTTATTATTATTATTCAAGTGACGCCAAATGAATCGCATTTTTGGTGGCCTGAACATACATGAAAACTCATGAAATTCTGCACACACGTCACATCTGGTGAAAATTTATTTAATTCAATGTGATTGGACGCAAGCGTGGTAAGGGGACTCGCTAGCGCCCCCACACGTCGGATCATGTGACCAAAAATGTTCTCGGATCTGCATGAAATTGTAATATGTCATAGCTCTCATCGGATCATGGGGAAATTATTTTTGTGGAATTTTTTTACCAAACAGGAAGTCTCCCACGCGGCGTGGCGTGCACCGCTTTTCATTTTTCGAACACCACTTTGAAGACTTTATGATGTTCACAGAATCATAAAACCTGCCACGTAGGTTTCAAATCATGAGCTCTTTCATCTGATACCACATTTGCCCAATATTTTGCCCCAACAGCTCAGTAGCGCCCCCTAATGCCTTTTCCCACTTAGGATGTACTGACAAGCTCTAAAAACTCACCAAATTGGACACACTGCTCAAGACTCACGAATATTATTTTTTGGTATAACCGCAACCTTTTAAGTGCCAAAATGACTGAAATTTAGGATTCATATATATCATGACCAGACGCACAAAAAAGCCTCTTGGACCCATACCCTAAGTCCAACAGGAAGTCGGCCATTTTGGATCACAGGTGCATTTTTTCCGCCACAGGTGCATTTTTTCAGCCCTCGTACTTTAACGAACTCCTCCTGCAGTTTTGACTTCAAATTGGAACTGTATCATCCTCAGACCTTGATGATGTAAACTTGATGACAGATTTTACCTACGTTATACCAGGTGGGCGTGGCAGTCGTTTGTTTGTATAAACAAACAACTCCTTATAACTCCTCAATACATTGTCGGATGTTTATACATGCAGTGCGTGAAATGTCACACCTGGTGAAGCCGTTTCAATTTCAACATCATTGGGGGTGGGTATGGCAAGGGGTCTCCATAGCGCCCCCTAACAGCAGGTCATGTGACCAAAAACTTTGTCTGATCTTCGTGAAATTTACAGGACTCATAGCACTCATGGGTAAACCCCCAAATTAATTTTTTCAAAATTTTCGCTCTAACAGGAAGTCGGTTATTGTGCATTTCCTGCGTCAATTTTCCGTTTTTCCAACAGCATTTAGAGGACTTTTCCATCTTCACAGAATCACCAAAATGCCCACATAGGTTCACACTCAGGAGCCCTTTCATTTGAGACCATAACTGCCCCTGGGCGTGGCACAACAGCTCAATAGCGCCCCCTACTGCCTTTATCCATTTTGTACATTTTCACAAACTCCTACACTCACCAAATGGTACACATACGTCAACAGTCACACATATTGACTACTGACAAAGTTTGGGATTTTTAAGTGAGAAGATGACTCCACAGCGCCCCCTGGAAGATTTCAAAGTTTAAGCCCCGCCTACCACATTAACATAGAGAAATGAAATCGACACGGCCTATGTATCATGTACAGACGCACAAAAAAGCCTCTTGGACCCATACCCTAAGTCCAACAGGAAGTTGGCCATCCAGTCTAAAATGTTCAACCTGGATGATTTTTATTATTATTATAGTTTTACGCCTTTTTGACAGCCTAAACATGCCCCAAAACTCACCAAAACTTGCAATCATGTCCGATCCGGCGAAGAATTTGATATTCTAAGGATCGCGGAAATGGCCGACGCAAAAATGGATTAATAGCGCCCCCTAGAAAATTTAAAAAATCAAGCCCCTCGACTCAGATCAACGTAGACAAACCAAATTCATGAAACACATTTATCATGTCCAGACGCACTAAAAAGCCTCTTGGACCCATAGCCTAAGTCCAACAGGAAGTCGGTCATCCAGGCAAAAATGCTCAATCTTGATGCTTTTTTGGCCCTTCACCACATTCCTTTGTGCTGAGAAGTCACCCAGACTCATTTGTGCTCTTAGTTTGCCATCTAGTGGAGACATTAACCCCTTCAAACAATGTTCCATTACAGCAGCAGGAGCAAAGACCTTTACATGGCTGCTGTCAATGCCCTGCGACTGCGACAAGCACTGACGTTCCTGCGTATGAAGACCTCTACCTGCGCGCCCTCTGACTGCGCCACAGTCCGACGTGCATGGATGTGCGAGGGCCCTTCGACACTGCTTGCAGTTTTAATCATTATTATTATTATTATTATTATTATCATCATTAATATTAATATCTGTGTGTTTTTCTTCTTTCCGCAGGTGATTCCTCGGCTCTCTGTGTGTTTAAACAAGGTTTGCATTCTGACCTGCAAGCCAATGTAAGTCGTGTTGAGTGACTGCGTGTGAAAGAGGTATTCAAGCACAGTTCATCTTTTATTTTAAAACCCGACTTGACTCTCAAGATCATAAAGAAATGGGGCTTTTTTTTTCATTTTTTAACGGGTCAAGAATGTATTTTTGTGGTGCGTTTAAGGACTCGTAGAAAGCAGTTATTACAGTAAAGAGGGGGGGGGGGATTTGTTCTGCTTCTGTTTTTCTTTTTGTGTTTTTTTTTGGTCGCAACACAAAAATGCATTCTTGACTCGTCTTGCATGGAGGAGGCTGGGATAACATCTGCACTCAGGAGGGGCTGAAGGGGCTTTTCTCTTCTCTGGTGACCTCGAGCACCAAGTCTCAGTTTGTTTTTTGGGGATTGTCAGGGATTGAATGATGTCTAATGAATGTGTAATCATTTTCTGGCTTCTTTTCTTTTTATATTTCCTTTTTCTTTATTTGTTGACTCATTCCTTTTTGTTAATCATCACTATTTTGATAATTGATTCTTTGCCTCCAGCTTCATAAATGTGAATATTTTTTATAGTTTCTTTCTTCTTCTTATACAGATAAATTGAATATTTCTGGGTTGTTGACTTTTTGGTCAAGACTAAATAAGACATTTGGGACATTTTTCATCATTGTCTGACATTTTTTAGATTAAACAACTAATCGAGAAAACACCTGATTGATTAATTGATAGTGAAAATAATAGCTATAAACTATCCTGATACCAGATTAAGGGCTGAAGTCATTTATCAAGTAAAAATAAATCGTTTTATGTCTCCAGCTTCACAAATATTGCCTTTTTTCTTTATCTATATAATTGATTTGAATTAGATCATGGTCACAACACACAGGAGACACAACAGTGTATTTAGGGATTAAATATTAACAAAACATTTAAAAATGAAACAGTTAAAATCAATAGTATCAGTAGTATGTGTGTTTTGTAAGATGTATGAAAGCAAAGCAAAGTATAACCAAAACAAACAGGAGCCTGCAGGCGAGTCAGAGAGAGAGAAAGAGTGTAATAGTAGTAATGATTTGTTTATTGGGACCTGATGTCATTTGATAAGTAGAAATCACAAACGTTCTCTGTTTCCAATCCTCTATAATATATATATTTAAATATATATATAACTGAACTTGACCCAGATCATTGCCGCAACATGACAAACACTGTGAAATTCAAAATAATCCAAAAAGATGAAAAAAAAGATCAGACAGAACAGTGATTATGAAAGTGAAAAGCTCTATATTGGTACTTTCAGTATATAGCTACCAACTCGGAGAAAAACTAGCGTTAAGATTTAACAAAAATAATTTATTTAAAACAAATTAAATCAAATGTCAAGAGAGAAAAAGGTTTGTCAGAGAGATAAACCTCTCTAAAGAAATTACCTCTGGGTGTCATTCTGCTCCAATTTACAGCGTGTTAGTTTGTGGTGAGAGATGATCAATGCTGCGTTAAAATAAATACATTTTGATTGACTGTCAGTGTTTTTATCGTTCATCAAATGGCTCTGAAAGTGATTCGTATGATATATTTCTCCTCTATGTTCTCCTTGTTGCCCTGTTGCTGAAATGTGCTGCACAAATAAATTAGCCTTGCCTCTATCGTTGTCATTATAGTTGTGGTGTGGACTCCACCATCCACTTGAATTAGAACGATATTTAAAACTATATATTTATAGTTATCTTTCTCATTGTGGATGATGGCCCTTAATAGTCCGCAACAGTTATAACTAAACCCACAAATCCTCATATTTGTGAAGCTGGAACCATGAAATTTGTGGTATTTTTGCTAAAAAAACGACAAACAGTTAATCAATTATCAAAATAGTTAATTTATTTTCTGTTGATCGATAAATCGTTACAGCTTTAGTGTAATCCTGTTATTAAATCCTTCTTTATTATAATATTTTATGTGTGTGTGTGTGTGTGTGTGTGTGTGTGATCAGGGACCAACACCATCCTCATGTCCAATGGAGGAGGCTTTTACGGACACACTGAGCGTGTCCGCCAGGCGCCGTCGCCGCACTACGACCAGGTTCCCCCCGGCTCTTTACGCCGAGCAGACTCCTACGACTTCGAGCCGCTGAGCGAGCAGACGACGGCCGCTCGTCTCGCCCAGAGTGCCGACCCCCTCCCTCCGCCTCCTCTGCCCGACCAGCCGCCCGTCGGACCCGAGTTCGACCCCAGCGGCAGCGAGGGGAACTACAACGACGACGACCCTGCCATCGACATCAAACCGGTCCATCGCTTCATCCCCGACTCCTGGAAGGACTTTTTTCGGGGGAGCAACCGCAGCAACAAGTGGTCCATGCCTGGTTCTTCCTATAATAACAACAACAGCACCTCTGAGGGGGTCCGCTGCTCTCCTCCTCAGTCTCCGTCCGTCCCTGGATCGTACAGGGATCCCTATGGCGGCTCAGGCAGCAGCTACAACTCCCGCAAGGAGCTTCTGGAAGTCCGGGACGCCCACGAGTCCCTGTCGGGCCGCACCCACCACACCGGTCTGACCTACAGCGAGCGAGTGGAGGAGTACCAGCTGCGCTACGCCTACATGAAGTCCTGGCCGGGTCTGCTGAGGATTCTGGGCTGCGTGGAGCTGCTGCTGGGCGCCGCCGTGTTCGCCTGCGTCTGCGCCTACATCCACAAGGACAACGAGTGGTTCAACATGTTTGGATACTCGTCTCCGGGTGGAGCGTACGGAGGAGGAGCGTACGGAGGAGGGTTGTACGGCGGAGGGACGGGCGGCAGCTACTACAGCGGACCCAAGACCCCGTTTGTGCTGGTGGTGGCGGGTCTGGCCTGGCTGGTGACTGTGATTCTGTTAGTGTTGGGGATGACTATGTACTATCGCACCATCCTGCTGGACTCCACCTGGTGGCCGCTGACAGAGTTTGTGTTGAACTTGTCGCTGGCGGTGCTCTACATGGCGGCAGGTGGGTGACTGTAGCTGCAGATTAATCTTACATTGAAATATGTCATTTAAAAAAAGATTTATGAGACAAGGAGAAAATGTTAAATGAGGTTTTTGTACAAGAGGAACATCTCAGACTGGACTATTACAACATTATATTTTATAAGATAAAATAAAATGTTATTGATCCCACCGTGGGGAAAATTCATTGCTACAGCAGCTCAAAAAGATAGTGATATGAGAAAAAACAAATGTATACAACACTAAAATTAAAAACTAAATAAAAATACTAGGGCTGGGCAATTAATCGGAAAATAATCGAAACCGCCATTTAGAAAACTAAGGAATTTGAAAACTTGTCCCCAGTGATCATTTGAACCCAAACCACTATGATCTTTTCATAGTTCTAATCAAGTGAACTAGACATTAACCACAGCGTCACACCTTAAAACATCATTATTTTCACTCCCTAAAGATACTCATGTGTGAGGGCAGCAGTGTAAAATACAAAACAGAAGAAACTGTGACAATACATAATTGTTCATCAAGGGTCTTACACTTGGGGTGTATTAATCTGTCGCTGAAGGAGCTGCTTAAGGCCCTCACAGTCTGACGCAGAGTAATTGTTCCTATTAACACAATGTTACATCATAAAACCTCATTTTCATCCAGCATTGAGGTCTTTCTGCATCTTAATAGCATCACATTGTCTCTAAACTGTCATTCACATGCTTCTGCTGCTTAAAAAAACGTCCTTACATCACAAACACCTGTTGCAAATAATAAGAATATATGTGACTGTAATTTAGCACATAGAGAATTCAATTTTAATCTTAAGAATAAGAATAGACTTTATTGTCAATGTACAACCAATTTGAAATCATAAGTAAAAAAAGAAAGAAGGTGCTTGTAAAAGAATAAAATAAATGAGTAATTAGCACCAAAACTATCTAAAACACATAATACACACATAGGACTTTTCACTCGCTTCTATCAGTATTGCACAATTCCCCTAAATGTTACACACTAGTTGTTGCAGTTAAAACAGGATCAACTATTCTAGTGTAAAGATGATAAAAAATTGGAAAGGCTGTTTGATTTTGACGTGTTTAAGGTAACTACTTACTTAAACACTTATTAGGGCCCGAGCGGCGACTGCAAGTCGCCTGGCGAAAGCCCTATTGAAATTGTAATGTTTATTATTATTAGGGCCCGAGCGGCGACTGCAAGTCGCCTGGCGAAAGCCCTATTGAAATTGTAATGTTTATTATTATTATTATTATTATTATTATTATTCTTCCGACATTTCGTGCCCCAATTTCGCCCCTTTCCCAAATGCGAAAATGCTTATACTTTTGCACGGACGTCCGGCCTCATCCGAAATTCGATATTTTTGGGTGGTCGCACATGGTCGACGCAGAATGGCGGAATAGCGCCCCCTACAAAGTCCAAAAATGCCCATAGGGAATTTTGCTAACTTTGTCCTATGCTCACAAAATTCGGTACACATATGTATTATACCAACATATGCAAAAAAGCCTCTTGACCTCATGACCTCAACCCAACAGGAAGTCGGCCATTTTGGTTTTGATTTTTCCCGCCTAAAATGAACTCCTCCCACAGCGTTCGCCCGATCAAGTTCAAATTAGGTATGCAACATCTCCAGACCTAGCTGAGCTTAAGTTGTGCTCTGCGCATCCGTAGGTCAAAGGGCGTGTCTGCCAGGGCTCAACTAACTTTGGCGTGCTCGCCATGTACATACGAGTGGCTCTCACGCCCACATACTTCATCCAATCAGCTTCAAACTTGCTGGACATGATGATGGCTCCGCCCTGAACGTCCCGATATATTAACTTCCCACGTAACTCATAGCGCCCCCCGGTGGTAACAGGAAGTGAACTTAAATTCATGAAAAATACATAGTTGACCCCATCAACTTCATTCCACTTCTAAAACATGCAGAACCAGTTGGCGAAGCTACATTATGAACACTGTGAAGCTACGAGTAATGGCGTCCCTGTGGGGGCGTGGCTACCATCAATTCCTCGCCATGAAAATACGTTTGGCTTTTTGATGGCTTTATTGAACACGTATCATCATGAAAATTGATACACAGGTCCAGGGTGGAGACCTCTTCCATCTGATAGGGGTGTCGCTCATGTCACCCCCTAGTGGAAACAGGAAGTGCCTTTTTTGCATCAACATTGTCCGATTTCCACGAAACTTCACATGTGTGATGAGGGACATACCCTGAACACACCTGCATGCATCCCATTACTGCCCCCTGGTGGATGAACCATCAACCTCTCATAACTCCTTCATGCTTTGTCCAATTCACTCCAAACTTCACATGACTGATGAGTGGCCTCCCTGAACACACCAGACCATATGTGTAACTACCTGTGACTGCCCCCTACTGGATGAACGAAATATTGCATTTTTGGCCTCCTTCCAGGTTTTTTCTCACTTTCTGCTTCACGCCACAGCCCCGCCATGCCTCAGGCCCCGCGTTGGCATGGGTGAGCGAGGGCCCGCCATCGCCTCTTGCGGCTTTAATTATTTAAATGTATTTATTATATCTTCAGTACTATACAAGTACACAGAATTGTTAAAAACATTTATTATAAATCTCTCGGTCATAACTTTTTAAAAATCCCCTTGAATTGCTGTTCTTCTCCAAACCTGGAAACATTTTAATTTATCATCTTTTGTCACATATCTTCTTGGATTTCCTCCATGGTGGTGAATCTTCTCCGTTTGGGTTCAAGTTTTAGTTTCACTCTAACTGCTTTGATACTCTACTGCAGTGCTGAACTATGAGGCTGCATAAAGGGCCAGTATACGTTTTTTAAAACTGTAAATCATGCAAAAATATTCCATTAGAGCCCCAGAATATAAATAATACCAGCACTTTTCATGTTCATGCATCGTAATGTAACACAGACTCAACAAAAAAAACTACCAAAAAATCAATAAAAACAGCAACTAAGGAAAGAGGAAACACCACAGATAGGGTAAAGATGTTTAAGAAATTAATGTAAAAAAATGTGGAAAAATTAAGAATACCCAAATAAAAAAAGGTAATAAAAAAACATATATAAAATAAAAGAATGTCACTATAGAATAAAATGGGTAAAACTGGGAATGATAGGAGTAGTATTTAAAGAAGACCAAAAAATGATAAGAGGAATATAAAATAATGAAACAACTAAAAGAGTAAAAGTAATGAAGTAAAACTAGACGTAAAAGGTGCGTTAAGAAGAAATGTGCAGGATTTGTCCTTTTTTAAAGTTGTGATCCAGAGAAACTTTTCTAAATTACTGCCATGAAACAAAACTACTGTCATGTTGTGTCAGAAATCTGTAAACCAAAACTAATAATGATATGTATATAAATAAGACAGTGTAGGGTTTTTTGTGTATTTTGGATGAACTGAACCTTTAATTCACACTTTAAACTGCCTTTGTTTTACCACGTTTTGCCCTTTTTTACTTCTCCAGCCATCGTCTATGTGCGTGACACGACTCGCGGAGGCCTCTGCTCCTATCCCATCTTCAACAACGGCATCAACGGAGCGTTCTGCCGCACCGAGGCGGGCCAGACCGCCGCCATCATCTTCCTCTTCGTCACCATGGTCGTCTATCTGATCGGAGCCATCGTTTGCCTCAAGCTGTGGAGGCATGAAGCGGCACGCAGATATCGGGAGAAGTACGGCCAGGAGGTAAAATCTCACTCAGTGTCGAGTCCTGAGATTCCTCAAATTCATGCAAAAACTCCTCCAAACATGCTCACACCCTCACAGACTATAATGCAGTAAATTGCATAATGTGTGCAGATGTTTACAGCTGTAGTTGAGTCTGTAATCTCACATGTGTGCTGCTGTCAGGGTTTAGTTTGAACTAGTTTTATTATCTGCAAGATGCACACAAAACAAAACACTCACTTCCTGTTTCGTCCCCTTGTTTATCTGTATTTTGGTATTTTAAAGGAACAGTCTGACATTTTGTTATCTGATATCTGCTGGTTTAAAAAATAAGCTGGAGTTAAGAGACTGGAAAAACTAGATGTTCTTGTCTAACTAAGTGTGTTTTCCCCTAAATGTCAAACTTACCTGCTTTGAATAACTAATCATCATCATTATTATAAGCCACATGTTAATGAGGAGATTATGTTTTTGTTTGCACAGATGCAGCCGTCCGAGATGCAAGCTCTGCACTCGTTGGTAAGCTTTCTAGATTCAAGATTCAAGAAATGTAATATCACATGCAGAGTAAAAACACTGAGGTTCAGACAATGCAATGAAATTCTTACTGCTGCTCTCCTTACACAAAACAATAACACACAACAATAACACATACACATGACAAAAAATAAAATTAGATAGGCAAGAGAAGTGCCAAAAAACCTGAGTGACGTTGTGTAATGTTAAAAAAAAACATAACGCAGACTCTCAGAATATAATATAACAACATTTAAACAGTTGAAAAGGGCAATTCTCTTTTTTTTACTCTTTATTTATTGTCATCATTTCATTTTATGCATCTTACACATGTAATAAAGGCTACATACTACATTGTCTACATAAGTAATGAGATTTAGTGACGCAATAACAATTAATTAATATATCAATTAGTTAAAGTAAATGGAAAGAAAGCCGCATCTCTCATATAGTTGTGTTTCTGTGTGTGTGTGTGTGTGTGTGTGTGTGTGTGTGTGTGTGTGTGTGTGTGTGTGTGTGTGTGTGTGTGTGTGTGTGTGTGTGTGTGTGTGTACACACAGACTGCACCCAAAGCTCCAGAGCAGGTCGACGGCTCCTCAGTCATTCCCATCCAGGCGGCACCAAGAGCAACAAAAGCAGGACCTCCAAAGGTTTTACAGGGAGGGATCCCCTCAGGACACATCCCCAAACCGGTTATTGTGCCTGACTATATTGCGTAAGTGCTGCTAAACATGCAATATGCTCTATAGCTAATGGTGGAGGAAGAAAAGTAGCCTCGAAATGTAACAGGGCTGCAATTTAAGATTATTTTTATTATTGATAAATGTGTAGATTGTTTTCTGGAATCATTATTTGGTCTAAAATAGTTAAAATTGTGCAGCACTATTTCCTAAACTGCAATTTTAAATTTTCTGATTATATTCAGTTTGTTTTGTATAATTTGTCATCAATATTTACATTTGAAGAGCTGTAAAAAAGCATTTTTGCTTCAATATTTTCACAACATAATTAAGATTATTTAAAATGGTTACAGATAGATCTATCAATAAACTAATCAATTAATAAAAGTAATTGATTCAGTGCTAAGATACAGTGTGTAATTCTAACATTGTGAGATAGAGCTTCAACGATTAATTGATTAGTCAATTGGCAAAAAATGAAGCAACTATTTTCATTATCGATTTGAGTCTTTTGGGGGGTTTTTAATAGAAAAAAATGCCAAATTCTCTGATTCCAGCTTCTCAAATGTGTGAATATTTTCTGGTTTCTTTATTCTTATATGACAGTAAACTGAATGTCTTTGAGTTGTGGTCCAAATAAGACATTTTAGGACATCACATTGGGCTTTGGGAACCAATTATTGGCATTTTTTTAACCATTTTCTGACATTTTACAGAACGATAATGAAAATAATCATTATTTGCATGATGATGAATTTTGACTTCATCTGTCTGTTACTGCTTTAAGATATTGCATAACCACCATATCCATAGCATTGCCTAAGCAGCACTGTATGTACATTTAATCCTATAATGTTAATAAAAGTGTGTTTCTCCATCCTGCAGTAAATACCCGACGATCCGGACGGATGAGGAGCGGGATCAGTACCGAGCCGTGTTCAACGACCAGTACGCAGAGTACAAAGAGCTCCACTCCGAGGTTCAGGCTACCTCCAAGAAGTTTGACGAGATGGACGCCATGATGCGCGGCCTGCCGCAGCACCCGACCACGCAGATGGTGAGAGGCAGGATTGATCATATAACTATAACTATTGATTTTTAGTTTTTTAGTTTGGTTTATTTTGCACAAGTTAAAGTACACACACACACACAAGACAAGTAACAAATAATATAGAGGGCAGGAAGAGGCAGAAAACCGGAATCAATTTATTTGAAGCCTTGATTTAAAAAACGTTAGAAAATAATATGAACACATAAAAGTGAAAGCAAACCAAATAGTAACTATACATACACATATATATGTGTAGATTATATAGATTAAGCAGTCCGTCCAGGAAATTTTGCCAATTACTGCAACTTGAAAAAAATCCTGCAGCAAAATCAAACATTTATGATCGCAACAATCACACAAAAAAAACCCTTGAGTTATTGATAAAGTGTCATAATGGTGTAACCTAGGCTTTTCCCAATAATTATCGACTTATCATACAATAACGTAATTATCATCATCATCATGTCTATATATGGACTTATCGTATGATACATGGACATGACCTTTGACCTCAGTATTGTCACACTTCACATTAGCAGCTAAGAGGCTATTCATGTCACATTGGCTAAGTGAGTAGTGTCCTCCATTCCTCACTGTGTTCGTCCTGAGTGGAGACTGCAGAAGAATTAAAGGTAAATAACTCTGTCCCCAACCATAATGGCAGTCTGGGTTTTTACCAGGCGGGGATTTCCGGTCCTCTGAAAGATGCCAACGCGGAAGTAACTTAAAACTGCATTCTATCAAAAGGCCACCAGGGGGCGACCATTTTGGTGTCAAAAGGACTTCCGTCTCTATACAAGTCAATGGAGAATTCACTAACTTCTCACTTGATTTCTAACCTCAGTAAACATTTTCAAATGTGTTTATGGTCTCAATCGCTAGTTTAAAGCTTTCTTCAATGCAGTAGGTTGTTCATTTGTGAGATTTTGGCCTCCCTGATTTTATATTTGACGATAAAGCAGGGTATGCATTAGGGCGTGGCTACGTCATGATTGACAGGTTGATTAGTTCACAGGTTCAGGAGGGCGCCTCATGCCCGCCTGATGCCCATATAAGTAGAATCCGTGTTTTTATTTTTCCCGGCATGCACCTGAAATTTTCAAGATGGCGCTGCCCAGATCCGAAACTATTGGCTTCCGAGCAGCAGTACACAAACCAATGGGTGACGTCACGGATGTTACGTCCATTTTATATACAGTCTATGGTTTTTACTGAAATGTATCACCCACTCTCCAATCCCCCCGCTCCACATTATTATGCTATTATATTATCATTATATTAGTGGTATAAAATGATCTTCAAATGACAATAATATCGTTTATTGCGATTATTTCTGAGACAATATATCGTCCAATAAAAGAAGTTATAGTGACAGGTGTAGTGTATCCAGAAATGTGAAAAAGGAAACATTTATTAACAATTATTCTTGGATAGTAACCAGTTTTATTATATAAATTAAGGTTAGTTTGGTCTGTAAATACATGATTATGGGCTAAGTGCTGCTTTTAAAGGAGAACAGGAGGAGTTATTATGTAATGTTCTGTGACTCCTCTGAATCCCACCCAGTCTTAATGTTTGCTCTGTGCAGATCTGCCCCACATAAACACATAAACACAAACACAGCTGGACTCTGTTTTGCGGTCCAACCTTCGATACATGAATACAGTTATCTGGTCTTCAGTCTGATTGCGGGCGTCATGGCTGCTCTGCACTAAACTACACCACACAGATTGTATCAGTGTTTGGGTTTATTATTTGTGAGCACAGAGGAAGCGATTTTTCAGACTGAACTGATTACGTGGCTGAAAAATTGCACGTTGCTTTTTGTTGTTTAAATGTGCCTCATTTCCCCATCCTGCAAATTCCTCTGTTTAGACTTCCTGTTTTCACTCCTCCGCCCTCAAATTCCTTCTTGGCACCATCGAGAAGAGAAAGCCTGTTCGACATCATCATCATCATCATCATCATTTTATTACATTGGAAAAAGGGTTTTAATCTTTAATAAAGTGACCAAACTTTTCTCTCTTCTTTTTGTAGGAGGCTGATCGCATTGGCAAAATCCTTCAGGATTACCAGAGAAAGAAAAATGTGAGTCCATTGTCTTGTCAGTGTTTTGTATATAGTGACTTTTTCTGCTGCATGTGTTAGTTTGTATTACAGAGTTTGCTTTTCATCCAGAGAGTTGAGTTTCAGCCTTGTCTGTTAGTAGAGACATCTTCCACATAGAGCCTTAAAACTGTAATAGATTAAAGGAGTAGTCTGCTTTTATTTGGTAATTTAAATTATGAAGAGACTAAATTATAATCCTGATGACTTCAGTGATCCTCTGACTTTTCATCTAATGTCGACAGCAAGTCAAAACTTTTACTTAATCAGTGAAATATCTCAAACTTCTTCTGGTTGGATTGGCACAACATTTGGGTTCAGACATTGTTCCTCTTGTGATAAATCAGACAGACTTGAGTTCAGTGCTGTCTCTCAAGTCACATGCTTCTGTTAGTATACCGAGACCAAGATTGGGGGTTAGGGTTAGTGAAGATTGAGTCAATTACTGTAATCATAATAATCATGTGGCTCAACATTTACATTATTCCTCTGTTAAAAAGAAAATTATTATTATTATTATTAACCTTTTATTTGACCTCTAAAGACCATTGAGGAGGAATCCTCATTTACAACATTGTCTAGAAACATTTACAGCAACACAGTAACACACAAAACAATATTAGGTTAAAAGAAAAGAAAAGAAAATATTAGGAAAAATAAATACAGTTAAACAGTTAAGATAGTAGTTTAAAAACATTTACAATCAAATAAAACAAGGTCTGACATATTAATGCTTTTGAACAGCTGTATTGATGGTAAAATAAATAAATAATAATTTTAAGGCCTTTTGCAGATTGTTCCATGTGTAAGGAACATAAGAGAAAGACATCTTTCCTATTTCGGTTCTGACTAATTCTGTGAACGAGTACCAATATCATGCGACTTCAAACCTTTTACACTTTTCTTAAAATTTGCAGGTGCTAAATAAAAAAATTGAGACGGCAATAAATTCCAAATCACTGAGCCTCTGTAGATTAGACCAAACTGTAACTGAGACATTCGACAGATAGGAAACCGTAACAATAACAGTTAAATAAATCGAAGAGCAGCAATAAGAAAAAGAACAAGAACGATAAATAATAAGTACAAAAAAAACAATAATAGTAAGAAATATATACAATAAAATATTTCCTACATTATTTACAAGAGTAATATTGGCATTGAGTGGTAATATACCAGAGATGATATTGTTATTGCACAGATTAAAGTGAAAGAAAATACATATGTGTATTACATGTATATTGCTCAGTTGAATTGAAATGAGTCTTATACATTAAATACTAATAATGCACAGTAAAATTATCATATAAGTGAGTGGTTTGTTTAAATTACCATCCTAGGATCCAACATTCCTGGAGAAAAAGGAGCGCTGTGAATACCTGAAGAGCAAACTGTCTCACATCAAACAGAAGATCCAAGAATACGATAAAGTCATGGAGTGGAACGATGGCTACAGCTAAACGTCTGACAAACCGCTGGACTCAAAAAATACTAAAAACTACTGTCGCTGGTGATGATGGAGGAGAAAGACTTTGTTTTTTTTAAACTGGATAGGCATCACAGGGAATTTACAGCTTTCTTTCAAATCTCTACAACATATATATATGTGTGTATGTGTTTGTTTTGAATGTTTTACACTTTTAAAAAAAATGGTCCAAAGGGCTCAATATATGTGTGATACTGTGACTGTAGCTGAAAACTGAAACTAGCCACTTAATTTTTTATTATTACAAATGACACTGGTGTCTGATCTGTCAGATTAGAGGGAGAAAGAGAGGAAACATGAAAAAGATATGCTGCTTTATTCCTATCAAAGTTTACCTTCTCTGCAATGCCGCCTGACTACTGTACTCATCACTCGTCTTTCTTTGTGTGTGTATTAATTTGTCTAAATGTTTCACAACTTCCCAATATGTTAAAAAAAACCACTGCTTGTCTTGTTAGATCCTCATCAAACTGGATTCTTTAACCTTTTTTTGTGATTGTTTTAATTGCACAATATGTTGTTTTGTTTTTTTACTCAATCTTGAAATATGCATTATTTCCTAAAGCAGAATTAGACTAATGTTTGTGTCATATGTATTTTTCAACTGTTCTACCATTTCATAGATTAAAACATTTTCTACTTTATATATTCACTTAAATATCCGTAAGTGCCTCAATGTTTCCTCAAACCTCTTGATTTTAATTTGAATGGAAACACTGTCACCAAAAAAACCCAACTATTTCTCTTCGTATCTTATCAGTTGCAGTTGTAAATGTCCATTTCTTTCATAATTTAAGTGATTGATTGGTGCTTTTTTTGGTCTTCAGAATACACTTCTGCTTATGCACTGTCCAAACACGCAGTCTGAGGTCTTTTCTTTTTATTCAGCAACACTAAAATGTAAAATATAAAGAAGATTAATTAACCAAAAGAAAACTATAACCGGTAAACTGTCAATTAAGTTACTTTTTATAACATTTCTGCCTCTCAGATGTGATGATTTGCTGCATTTCAGTGTCTCGTATGACAGTAAAGTGAATATTTTGGGGGGTTTTGGACACAGTTTAATGACATAAGGGTTTGTTTTTTGTTTTAATTTTAATCAGATTATATAGTAAAGAAAATAAATTGCAGGTCTGAGCTAAACAATCACATAAAAATATTAACATTTGACCTAAAAATGACATTTGTATATACCTGATGAGTCTTCTTCTTCTCTAAATTAATATATGCAAAGTGTTATTTAATTAATTGTTTTTAAAAAAATTATTTGTCAGAAGGTCCAATAAATACTATTTTCTGGCAATTATTTGATGGTTCAGGCTTTACAGGGTTAAAAGAGAGAGATGATAGATAGATAGATAGATAGATAGATAGATAGATAGATAGATATTTATTGTCATTGCATATAAAAACACAACATTTCGTTTACAGCACCAAAAATCAGCATAAAGGGGCATAAATAAAAGTTAAAGTAATAAATAATGCACAGATAAATAACACTAATACATAATGCTCAGGTAAATTGCACTTGTACTGTTCATCAGGTGAGTGTATGTGTGTTTTAATGAGAGCAGTGTGTGTTTATAAAGTGCGTTCAATGAGCTCAATCATAAACACATGAAAATAGAGGATTGTTTTTAACCTGGATTTAACAAATATTCACATTTTGGGGCTGAATTAAAACATCTGGTTGTGTTTCAGCTGTATTAAACATAAACAGTCTTATTGTGTCTTCTAACTTTAACTTTAACCCTTACATACTGTTTATATTCTGACTTGTCACAGTATTTCCTCACATAATTAGTCTCTATAACAAACTCCTGAACCACAAATAATTCATAAAAACCTCATCAGTCACACATAAAGTTTATTTTTTTATTTTTATGATGAAAAACCTATATAAAATAAACTATATTATGGCCTAATGTAAGATAAAACGAGAACTATTTCAATAAATTATATACAATGTGAAAAATTAAGATTCTTGAAATTTTGGATGAATATGGGTCAGATATATTTCCTTTTTTTGTATATTCTGGGTCACATTAGGGGAAGATATCAAATTTCAGGCTAAAAGAAATAACATTTTTACAGCTCTAGGATGTAAACACGGGTCAAATAACTTAAAATAACATTTCCATTGATCTACCGGTTCATGGGAGGACTTCCGGTGACGTCAGGTAACGTGACACCTGTTGGGGGGCGGGGCTTAATTTGGACCGAGAGCAGAGCTCATCAAGGTGTGGCTCCATGTTGTTGTTTTATCAGCAGCAGCAGTTTCAGTCGAAAGGTAGTCAAGTGAGGAAGTAAAGAAGACACACAGAGAAACGACAGGTGAGTCTCAACTACTCCTAAAGTTTAAAGGATTATTAACACAAGAAGCTGCTTTTAATTTAAGGTTTTAAAATCCTCAGAAATAACTTGTTACCTGTGTGCTACTGTAGCTAATATACAGCTTTAAATCAATTATCTCCTGAACAGCATGGTGTTGTGGTTTGAGCATGATGAAGGAAATATGTGAAAGAATTTGGAAAAAAACAGGATTATTTGTAGTTTTATAATCTTTAAAAACACATGAATATAAAGTGAAAAGGTGTTTTAGGTTGAAATGGTTGTTAAAAATCAACACAATGTCATAATAGTGTTAGTATGATTTCAAAAAAGGAGCTAAAATACTTAAAAAGGGTTAATTAGTTTGTGTATTAATAGAAAATATCAGTTTTTTTAATCCACTAATTGTTTATTTGACATATTTTAAAGCATGAATATAAAGTTAAGAGGTGTTTTAGGTTGAAATGGTTGTTTAAAAATCCACATAATATGTCATAATAGTGTTAGTATCATTTCAAAAAGGAGCTAGAATAATTAATAGTTGATTAAATGTGGATTAATAGAGAATAATCTGCGTTTGAGTCATATTTCAAGCCAAAAAAAAGCAAAATATTTCTTTGTACAAGCTTCTTAAATGTAAAGATTGACTTCCTTTTATAGTCTTATGTCATAATTAAAGTCATTATTTTAAATTTTGGACCATTTTGGGGACAAAACAAGCAAATTTGATGACATTGCTTTGGGGTTTTAGGGGTCGACGGCCATTTTTTCACCATTTTCTGATATTCTGTAATAGATTAATTGAGATTGTCTTTAAAGGAAATTTGAAGTAAGTTTATTCTAACGACATAAATCTTTACTTCTTAGATTTGTCTTTACAGAGCAGCACCCGAAGGATTCAACAGCGATGTCCTCGAGGCCCAACGGGAGTCCACCTCCCTACGAGTCTGATGGATAGTAAGTATCCTCTGATTAATATTAACGATTTTATTATAGAATACACTGTGTATGGAAGTAAAGAAAGGCCAAAAAAATAGATTAAATATTGTGTAATTTAACCTTTTACGGCTTAAGGTTTAAAAATGAATTACAGCTGAATTAATTGCAGTGAGTTTATGTGGTTTGAATTCCTCTATGTGAACTTTCTTGCAGGTCAAATTTATAATTATCAGAAACACTTTATTAAAATTAAATCTATTCTTAGTCACTTCTCTCTCTCGGATCATATGAGTGACAGAACGAAACCTAAAGAGAGAAAGAAAAAGGGGGAGGTGTGATGGATCCTTTGCAGCCCATATGTTCAAGTTAAAGCTATAATATTGTATTGTATTGTAAGCAGCTTTATTTATATAGTGCATTTCATCTCTAGGGGGAAACTCAACGTGCTTTACATAAAAACAAACATTTAACAGTAAGAATTGGAAACAAAAAACATAAAAACATGCAATTTGAAAAATAAAAATAAAACCCAATAATAGTAAAAACATAGAAACAGTAAAACATACAATTTAAAAACAAAAAAACCCCCCCACTAATAATAAAAAAACAAATTACAGAATAATTAGTTGCATCCCTACTGAGGTTGAACCATATAAAGAACCTAAAAATCAAGTTTTACATTTTTTTGACTGCAAACTTTCCAGTTTAGATAAAATTTTAATATGATTGCTCCATAAGATTCAACCTTTTTTTTTTTTGCTTCTAATATGCACTCATGTTGAATTTCTCCTTACTTGTGTTCGCAGTAACGTCCCTCCGCCCCAGCCGGCCTACTCATACTACCCAGATGATGAATTCCAGCATTTCTACCGCTGGACTTCTCCGCCGGGAATCCTTAAAATCATGTCCGTCATCACCTTGGTGCTGTGCTTGGCCATATTCGCCTGCGTCGCCTCCACTTTGGCGTGGGACTCTCAGGGAGCGTTGGGCGGCTTCGGCGGAGGCTACGGCGGCGGCGGCGGCTATGGCGGCGGCTACGGCAGTTTCGGAGGCGGTGGATACGGAGCTGGCAACAACTACGGTTACGGCGGGATCGGTGGGAACTACAACGACCCGAGAGCGGGGAAAGGCTTCATCATCGCCATGGCTACCATCACCTTTATCTTCGCCCTGGCCGTCTTCATCATCATCGTGTCTCACCAGAGCCTGACGGAGAGCAGGAGGTTCTACCTGACGGTGTTGATAGTGTCGGCCATCTTGGCTCTGCTGATGCTCATAGCGTCCATCGTCTACCTGGTGGCGGTGAACCCGATGGCGCAGTCGTCCGGCTCGGCCTACGGCAGCCAGATCGCCGGCCTTTGCGCCCAATACCAACAACCGCAACCCTCAGGAATGTTTGTCAATCAGTACCTCTACCACTACTGCGTCGTGGAGCCTCAAGAGGTGAAAAAAATCACATCCATTTTTTTTATATTCTCATACTAGTTTCAGCACAGGAGGATTTGATATTTCATTCCTCATCCTTTAACCCTCCTGTTGTCTTCGAGTCAAGGAAGGAAGAAGGAAGGAAAGAAGGGAGGAAGGATGGAAGAAGGAAGGAAGGAAATGAGGGAGGGAGAAGGGAGGAAGGAAGGAAAGAAGGAAGGAAGGAAGGAAGGAAAGAAGGGAAGGGGGGAGGAAAGAAGGAAGGAGGGAGGGGGCAAGGAAGGGAGAAAGGAAGGAAGGGAGGAAGGTAGGGGGGAGGAAATAAAGAGAGAAGAAGGGAGGGAGGAAGGAAGGACAGAAGGAAGGAAGAAAGGGGGATGGAGGAAAGAGAGAGGAAGTAAAGAAAGAGAGAAGGAGGGAGGAAGGAAAGAAGGAACAGTCAAAACAGACGGGGTCAATTTGACCCGGGAGGGCGACACGAAGGTTCATTTAATCCCACAAAGAGCTTGCTTGTCTTCCTGGTGTCCAAACAACAATATAAAAAAACAATCCCATCAATAATAAATCAGCAATAATATGAAAGCATCTCTTCTTTCTTTCTTTTTTTTTTAGGCCATCGCCATTGTGTGCGGCTTCCTGGTCACGGCGGCGCTCATCATCATGCTCGTCTTCGCTCTGAAGACTCGCCGGAAGATCCAGAACTACGGCAAGAGCAACATTTTGTGGAAGAAGGTGAAGATCATCGACGACTTGGAGCCTCCTCAGGATGTAGAGGCGTGGGTGAGTGTTTTCATCATGGATTATCAGATTGTATTCTCCTTTGATCAGCAGTTTTTAGTCCTAAATGTGCAAGGTGACATTTAGCTTTGGGCTGTTTGCACAAAACAAGCAAAAGATATTCAGTTTACAATGATGTTAAAAGGGAAAAAAGCAGCATATCCTCACAAGTTTGAAGCTTGCACGAGGAAATATTCATCACTGTTCTTCATAAATGACTAAAATGGTGAATTAATTAATCAACTATTGGTTTCAAGTCTTAGTTTATTTTCTGCTGAAGTTTCTTTCGACTTTATTTTGTTGAGTTTCACACATCTTGCTTGTTTTTTTGTTTTTTCTTCTCTCTCTTCCTGTTTCGAGTAAGATTCAAGATTACATTTTAATTGTCTGTCACATAGTTTTAGAAATTCCTCTCCTATCAAAGATAAAAGGTAGACGAACGAAACTTTAAGACAGTGGAAACAGTAAAAACATCACAGTAGAATAAGTTGTGCATTAAATAAACTGTGTTTGCATGTTGTTGAATAAGGAAAAATAAGACTCTAGACTGTCGTTATATAAGCAGATAAACTTTCCAGAGCTGAAATCAAAAGACACTATCATATCTCATGTCTTGGTCTCAGGTGAGGCTCAGCAGCAGCATTAGTTTGTGTATCAGCTGAAGCGGTTCAACCTGTTTGGGTGGCTGTCACCTGTTTGTCAGAGGAGGTGGGGGAGGGGAGGGGGAAGCGTTGGAGGTATGAGCTTCTTCTGCTCTGGCTTTTTAAGGTGTGGTGTGTTCATGGGTGACAGTTTCAGTCTCCTGCTCACATGTTGCAATGAAAACCTGAAACCATGTCGCTTGTCGGTGCAGTCAAGCGTTAAACATCCCAATATTTACATTGTACATCGTGAATCATCCTTTTTTTTTTTTTTGTGGAGCTATTTTCAGAAATGTATTGCAACAACTTGACACACTCATAGTAAGTAGGGATGAGTAGGTGAGTCATGGTTTTTATTAGGGTTGTAAATCATTGCGGCGGCGTTCAGCGGAGCAAAGCTTACTGCAGAGCAATGAAGAAGAAGTACAGGTCGGACCAGAACTCAAAACCACCAGTTAACAGACACACAACACTGCAGCAGTAACGTGATACTGGGAACCAGTGACATTTAACTGTAGCTTGTGGGAACCTGTGCGTAAAAAAAAAAGTGCTGAGTTTAGCGACCTGCAGCACATATTAACGTCTGACCTGCGTTAGTGTTTTTTGCAGGTGTGCAGCAGACTGTATCTCAGTAATGACACTGTAATGATAAGTAATGATACTTTCAGAGGGGCAAGTCCATACATGCAAGCAGATGTATATCATAGCTGAGGTGGTAGAGATCCAATGTATGGGACGCTGAGGAAGAAGTAGTAAACATTTTTTATTGCTTAAAGTACAGTTTAGTTTTCATGCTGTAACTCTTAAAAAATAATGAATCTAATCCCCCTTTAAAAAAGGCTTTAAACCTTTAATTTCACGTGCAAAACTCTAAAATATTGTCTCTTTTTTTTAACATTAGTTAAGTTGTTTTTGTGTGTGTTTGTGGTGAGTCAGCTAAGACGATGCAGGAAGCCGTTTAATCCTCTTTTTATGGTGTTTTCAATGACGATCAGACCTGCAGCAGCTGCAAAACTTATCCAATCACTGGGGATAAAAAAGGCAAAAACTTCAATTAATATTCAGTTTTTCATTGGTTAATCCATCCATCAGTTACCATCATTTATGTGGCTGTAGGTTGCATTAATTGATTTAATTATATCACTAGTATTTTTTGTTATGTACTGACAAACGTGATAGAAATGTCTATAAATTCATGGCCTTAAATAACCTTAGGTTTAATCTTCCCCACTGGTTTTCCACCATTAAATTGCTTTCTGTGCCGCCAATTAATTAATATTCAGTTTTCATTGGCTAAACCATCCATCAGTTATCTTTACTTGTATGGCTGTAGGTTGCATTAATTCATTTAATTATATTATTAGAGATTTTTTTGTTATGCAGCTGCTTATATGAACAGATATGTGAATAAATACATTTTCCACATTGGTTTTCCATCATTATTTGATTGGTATGAATGTGAAAAAGGCATTAAAGTGCATTCAATGTGTTCTTAAAAAAGTCTTAAATTATTTATTTATTTTGAATATATGTGTACTTTATTGTGTCAGTACATGTAATTGATATATTTCCTGTTATTAAGACATGTTGACACAATTTTACTTCCTATCTTTCACCCATCCAAAGTCATTTAATATAACAATCATACTTTAACATTATTAGAATATATACGGTTGTTTTTAAACATATAGGTAAAATGTGTGTGACTCTTCCCTGCAGGTGAACAATGTGTCCGTCCCGGCTGAGGAAGTCCCGATGGCAGCGTACCCTGAGAAGCTGAGAGGGTCCAGGAGTCATCTGGACGACGAAAGCAACTACGACAAACCTCCGTACAGCTACACACCGCAGTGAGTTTACTGACGAGAGAGAAACACACCTGCACTGGTGTGTGTGTGTGTGTGTGTGTGTGTGTGTGTGTGTGTGTGTGTGTGTGTGTGTGTGTGTGTGTGTGTGTGTGTGTGTGTGTGTGTGTGTGTGTGTGTGTGTGTGTGTGTGTGTGTGTGTGTGTGTGTGTGTGTTGGTCCTCTGAAATGAGGCCAACGCGGAAGTATCTTAGAACTGCATTCTATCAAAAGGCCACCAGGGGGCGACCGTTTTGGTGTCAAAAGGACTTCCGTCTCTATACAAGTCAATGGAGAATTCACCAACTTCTCACTTGATTTCTAACCTCAGTAAACGTTTTCAAAATGTGTTTATGGTCTCAATCGCTCGCTTTAAAGCCTTCTTCAATGCTTTATGTTAATGTTCATTTGTGAAATTTTGGCCTCCCTGATTTTATATTTGACAATAAAGCAGTGTATGCATTAGGGCGTGGCTACGTCGTGATTGACAGGTTGATTGGTTCACAGGTTCAGGAGCGCGGACAGATAGACTGCAGGAAATAGCCGTGAACTTGTTTCACACCGACAGTTTTCTCCGGAGTTTTGTGGTTATAGTTAGTCATAACAGCTAACTTGGTTAGCATCACCAGGTTGCCCCTGTAGACTGTGGTAGATCCAGCCCTCGCAACCTCCCCCGCTCCGTCCGCTTGCTCCTCCTGATGCCCATATAAGTAGAATCCGTGTTTTTATTTTTCCCGGCATGCACCTGAAATTTTCAAGATGGCGCTGCTCAGATCCAAAACTATTGGCCTCCGAGCAGCAGTCCACAAACCAATTGGTGACGTCACGGATGTTTCTTATATACAGTCTATGGTGTCAGTATGCTGCAGATGTGGGTGCAGAAACACTGTTTAGTGCAGATTTTTGAAACAAATAAAGCAACAAAATCTCCTCAGCTGTAATCAAACTGAGGATGTTGTGATTTAAGATGTCGGTGTTTTAAGCCTCATTCGGATGTTTTCTATTGCGTAGGAGGAATGATTTTAACCTCACCAGCAGGAAAAGCTGCTTGTCCTTCTCATATAAATATATTTAGGAGCCAATATGACAACAGAAAAGCTCATCTAATCAGTCTTTGTAATATCAGCTACAGAGTGCAGAGAGACTGTTTAAATGCAATGCAATGTGCAGATTTTAAAGGTTTTATTTCCTTTTATTTGACATTTCAAAGTAAAGAGAAACTGGACGACGTGTAATAAATGTCCTTTAGTCATAATCACACTGTTGTGATTTAAGATGTAGGTGTTTTAAGCTTCATTCGGATGTTTTCTCTTGCGTAGGAGGGATGATTTTAACCTCACCTGCAGGAAAAGATGCTTGTCCTTCTTGTATAAAAGTCTTTTATTAATCTGATAGATCATACAGGCCTGTTTTGGAGCCAATATGACGACAGAAAGAGAGAAAAAGAGCCGCATAAAAGCTTGTCTTATCAGTCTTTGTAATATCAGCTACAGGAAGTTTAAGCTCTGTTTTTAGCCAGTATTTGATAAATTAATAAGGTACAGTAATTCAAAAATTGACACTATACTAGCAGCATAATGGTGATAAAGTGATAAAAAATAAATAAAATAAAATACTATATACAATAAACAGTCTGTGTAAAATAATCTGCAATTATATAAATCTGCAATACACATAAATTACTACTAATAATACAATATACAAGTGTGCAAAGGACAGCCTCAGTCTCTTTTTAGTGGGAGTGGGAGATACTGGGAGTTGTGGTGTTGTACAGTCTGATCTAATAACAATAATAATAATAATAATATATTTATTTATATAGCACCTTTCATACATAACATGCAGCCCAAAGTGCTTTTTACATTTGAAGGAATAAAAGAAGAGCAAACAAGTCCACCAAGTTAAATTCAACAGCTTTAAAAATTGGCACCATTTTAAATAAATACTGAATTAGCTATTAGCAGTCAATGTTTGCATTGCACTCATAGACTTACAGATAATAACTATAACTGGATTACTTTTGGTCCTGAAGACATATTTAAACTCAGTTTTAAGTCGATTTACGGACATTAATTGCTGACGGAGAAGGATTTTACTCCCCACTCAGATCTAGCATCTCTATATAGCACATAATGTAAAGAGGTAGTATGTAATATGTAATGTTTAAAGTATGTATTTGGGTGTTTGGGGCACCAATTTACTTCTTTTCTTCAGATCTCTGCTGTCAAAGCTTGCTGAAACTTGTTCTTGTGCAAAAAAATGTGAACCAGTCTGTGAACTATGTGATGCTTTTTTTCTTTCTCTGAGGTCAGAAAACAAAGTGCACACAATGAATTGTATATCTGCCTTAAATGAATTCATTAACGTAGCCAGTTTCAGCAAAGAAATCCAAAGAAATGCGTCATGGTGGATCGTATTTTTATTGCAACACCGAAACTATGAAGTTTATTTGAGCTGATGGTGAAACCGGAGAGACGTGAATATTTAAGTATGTAAAACAAACAAACAGGAAGTCATAGTTGACCTATTTAATCATCATTGGATCACAATGGCCTTTATGTTACTTCCTCCTTCGATTATAGGAAAGTTACTGAAGAGAAGAGAGACTTAAAATGAAAACTGTCACACATGGTGATACCCAACTCTATCTCAGAACATCACCTTCAACCCAGCTCCCTCCACAATCCCTCATCAACTGCCTGCATGAAATAAAAGTCTGGATGATCACCAACCTGCTCAAACTCAACAGTCAGAAAACTCAACTCATTGTTGTCGCTCCCAAGACTCTGCTCTGCAAATTAGGAGATCTTGTTCTCCTGGTTGATGGCTCTTGCATCTCGCTGTCCTCTGAGGTTTGCAATCTGGGTGTTATTTTGGACTCCACACTCTCATATGACACACGCATTAAATCTGTCACCAAATCCGCCTTCTTCCACCTAAGGAACATTTCTAGACTCCACACTCTCTGACTCAGTTGCTAAGACTCTCATACATGCATTCATCAACTCCCGTCTGGACTATTGTAATGCCGTCTTGTATGGGGTCCCCCAATAAAACGCTGGACAGGCTCAAACATGTCCAAAATTCAGCTGCCAGGGTTCTCACTCGAACCAAACCCTGGCAGCACATCACCCCCACACTCAAACAGTTGCACTGGCTTCCTGTTCTGCATTACTTTCAAACTTCTCCTCCTCACCTATAAATCTCTTCATACTGTTGCACCCCAGTACTTAAAGCGATGGTTCGGCGTAATTTCGACCTAGCGTCATATGCACCATGAGGTCTATCTAATCACTGCCTCAGCCCTTTTTTTCATTTGGTCGCAAAATAGTGGAGTTAGAGCCATCAGCCGAATGGCTTAGTACAGGCGCTAACGGAACCACCAGTGTATCTCGTAAATTACCCCACTAATAATGCCTGGATTGTTATCAAACTTCCACAGTAGTACAAATAGGGTCTTTACTCATAAATCGATGCATTGGAAAGTTTGTAAGTACACCAGGAGTTTATTAAAATAAACACTTACCTGATGGCTTTTACGCTGCTGCTACTGCTAAAGCTGTAAACATCGTCGAAATCTTGCGCGACCACACAAGATTTCAGTGATCGCGCGAGATTTCGACACCTGTACTAAGCCATTCGGCTGATGGCTCTAACTCCACTATTTTGCGACCAAATGGGAAAAAAAGATTAGATAGACCTCATGGTGCATATGACGCTAGGTCGAAATTACGCCGAACCATCGTTTTAACGGACCTCCATGTTCACCATCCTTCACGGGACCTGCGCTCTGCCGACTTGGGCCTCCTGTCCATTCCCCGCACCAGAAGGTGAATCTTTGGGAGCAAGTCTTTTAGTGTGGCAGCTCCTACACTTTGGAACTCGCTCCCTCAGGACATTCGCCAAGCACCGACTCTGGACTCTTTTTAAATATAAGTTGAAAAGGCACTAGTTCCTGCAGGCTTTTGCCGGCTAAATGTGTTTTTGTCCGTACTGTACTACTGTTGTTGTCTGTGTTTCTTGTTATTGTGAAGCAACCTTGGGTTTCGTGAAAGGCGCTATATAAAATAAAGTTATTATTATTATTATTATAGTTTACTGTGGGAGATATAATGTAATAATAATAAAACTTTTGTCTCTCAGGCCTGCATCAGAAGAGGAAAGGCCTCTGCACAACGGAGCTCCGTACAGCAGTAACTCAGAAGCACCGAGCTCCACCGGAAAACCCAGAAAGAGACGCGCAGGTCGACCACGCCGCGCCGATGGAGAAGGTTTCGACACGGACTACAACTCCTCTGGAGACGAGCTGGATGACGACGACTTCTTCAGGTACAAACTATAATAAATTAACCCTCCTGTTGTTCTCGAGTCAAGGAAGGGAGGGAGGAAGGAAGGAAAGAAGGGAGGGAGGGAGGAAGGAAAGGAGGGAGGAAAGGAAAGAAAGAAGGAAGGAGGGAGGGAGAGAGAAAGGAAAAGAGGAAAGAAAGACAGAGGAAATAAGGTAGGGGGGAGGAAAGAAAGGGAGAAGGAGGGAGGGAGGGAGAAAGGGAAAGAAGGACAGGAAAGAAGGTAGGGGGGAGGAAAGAAAGGGAGAAGGAGGGAGGGAGGGAAGAAGGAGGGAGGGAGAAAGGAAGGAAGGAAGGAAAGAAGGACAGAGGAAAGAAGGAAGGAGGGAAGGAAAGAAGGAGGGAGGGAGGGAGGAAGGAAAGAAAGAGAAAAGGAGGAAAGAAGAAACAGTCAAAACAGACTGGGTCAATTTGACCCGGGAGGACGACAGGAAGGTTAATTTAATCCCACGAAGAGCTCGCTTGGGAGGAAAGAGAGGAAAGAAAGAGAGAAGGAGGAAGGGACATTCTGTAGAAGTTTAAGACTCATCTACATCTACTTCCTGTTGCTGTATTTTAAATCTGCCATCTCTGTTCCTTCTTTTTCTTCTTCTTCAGTGAATTTCCTCCGATCACCAACGAGCAGGACCGCAACAGCTACAAGCGCGAGTTCGACCGCGACCACCTGGAGTACAAAGACATGCAGGCGGAGCTGGACGCCATTAACAGGAACCTGGCGGAGGTGGACAGAGAGCTGGATGAGCTGCAAGAGGGAAGTCCGCAGTACCTGGTGAGAGATTACAGCTAAATAATACCAGTATAATCATTCACTGTTTACTGGTGTTTATTTACTACAGTATAACCATTCAATGTTTACTGGTGTTTATTTACTCACATATCTATATGATTTACTATGGTTTAAAAACGTGAATTATCGTCAGTTTCAATACATCTTTCTTTCCTTCTTTTCCTTTCTTTCCTTTTTTCCTCCTTGTTCTTTCTCTTTCCTCATTTTTCTATCTTTCTTTCCTTCCTTCTTTCTTTCTTTCTTTCTTTTTTCCTCTTTTTTCTTTCTCTTTCCTCATTTTTCTTTCCTTTTTTCCTCCTATTTCTTTCTTTCTTTCTTTCCTTTTTTCCTCCTATTTCTTTCTTTCTTTTTTCTTTCTGTCATTCTTTCTTTCTTCCTCCTTTTCCTTTCTTTCTTTCTTTATTCTTTCTTTCTTTACTCTCTCTTTCTTTTCTTTCTTTCCTCCTTTTTCTTTCTTGTCTTTCATCCTTTTTCTATCTTTTCTTCCTCACTTTCTCTTTTTCTCTCTAGGTGGATAAAATATGTAATATTTATCATTCTTTTGTGGTTACACCATTTGACATTTTCAGGAGCATTCAGTCTTACTTTTGGTTAAAAAATGGTGCAAATGTCATTTCAAATGATATAAGATATATAAGATATTTATGAATTGCTCATCTTACCAACCCTTATTTATCACTGAGCCTTATAGATTTTAATATCTCAATGGGACTTTGCCTGGTTAAATAAAGGATAAATAAATAAATAAATAAAAAATACAATTAGCTTTAAACCTTGTAGCATTAAAATTGCTTTAAACAATAATTTTTGTACATTAACAATGGATCCAAACACTATGAGTAATATGAAAATGTTTTGCTCATTCTGACTCTACAGAATGTTTAGTGTCTTTTTAATGAATTATTTTATATCTATGATCTGCAGCTTTAATATGACTATGTGAATGTTTCATATTTATTCATCAGGTGGAAACAAACATGACTTCCAGTGAATACATTTTATTACTTCCTTTGTTTGCTAACGTTTGCCATAAATGTTTTATTATAAGGTGATAATATGTAAATACTGTGTTTATAGTTTGTTTCCACTGAGCCCAAAGTGGCAAAAAAACAATAGATTTAAGAAAGACAATGTGACAGAGGCGACAAAGACATTGTGTTTGTTCTTATTATTAATCTTAAATTTGGGATTTTTATTCCCGATTTCAGTTTTCAATGTGACTGACAATGAGTTTGTTCTCTTTGTAACAGGATGCTATGGACGAGTACAGCAGGATAAAGGCCATGAAACGGGTACGTGTGAGGTCATTAAATGGATTCATAATAAAAAATCGTATTTCTTAATTAATTAAAGAATATTAAGCTGAATGTTATAGAGAGGAGTTTGTTGTGTTAAAATACAGAAAGTGTAGCGTAGTTTTATCTAAATGAATTTGGCTGAATATTTTAGGTGATTCTTGGCAATAACTCAACTCTCATGAGATTTCAGAATGAGACTTTTAATTTCTCTGTGTGCTCCTTTCCATCACGTTAAAAGATACTTATAATTAAAAAATGAGCCTTTCAGTGGCAAAAACGAGCTCTATTAGTGGATCTACATTGGATTACTGACTGAGCTGCTTTCACTCAATTCTGGATTAATTAAAACAATTATTGTCCCAATTAGTCACATAAACAAGAAAGGGGAAAATAGGATTCAGGTTGAAAAATACCAAAGTTTCCCTTCAAGTTAAAATCTGTATTTATTATAACATCTATTCATCAAAACTCAAAATCACCCTGATTTTGATTAAGAATAGTTTATAGTTATTAGTTTATAGTTTATTATATATTTGTTTTAATACTTTAAAACGTTTTTCTACTTTATTTTATGTTATTATTATTAATCTATAAGTTTTACCTTCTTATCGATTTTATTTAATGTTTCTTCTGTCTTTTAATCTCTTTATTAAACTTTTTTTTCTTTCTAGCTTTTATTAAACTTAAACTGTATTTAATTTTCCCTTTTCTTTTGTCTTTTTAATCTTTTTTTAACCTAATTTTCTTTTTACTCTAACTTTTAATAAACTTTTTGTCTTATTCTCTCTTATTTTTCTTTTTTCTTTTACTTTATTTACATTTTTTAAACATTTTTAACATCCTTATTTTCTCCTTGCATGCATTGGTCTCAGTTTTTTCTTTTTAATTTGTTCTTGTTGTTTTTATTCTTTCATCATTTTTATATCTTTTCTTCATGTCGTCACTTATTCTGTCTTATTATCAGCTTGCCAATCAACTACGAAGCACTTTAAACTACATTAACCTGAATGAAAGCTGCTATATAAAGAACGTTTGATTGATTTATTCATCATATCTTACTTTTCTCTCTCTCTCTCTCATCGTCTGCCACAGTCTGCAGACTACCAGATGAAGAAGCGTCGGTGTAAATATCTGAAGGGAAAACTGAACCACATCAAGAAGATGGTCAGCGACTACGACAGAGCCTGAGCGACGCTGCGGGGAGGATTTAAACACCTGTCCCAAACAAGACAGAAAGGACTATAATTAGATCAGAGTTTTTTGGGTGCTGTTAGAGGAGAAAGTGTCCACAGTCCGCCTGAGCTGATAGCTGACAGCTGGAGAAACTATGCAGAGGGTTTTATTTGTATATATGAGACACAGAAAACAAATATTCTGCTTTTATTCCACTGTCTGTACTGTGAGTGTCACCTGCCGTAGATACTGATATGTATTTATTTTGCATAATGTGATCAGAGCTGAAGTAAACAAATTAAAACAAAATCCCAGTTCATTTTAAATGGTGTTAAACGTTTATAATGACTCATCTTTTTAATCCTCATTTTTAATTCATTCTTTTTTTCTTTTTTTAACAACAATGTAAACATGTAAATATGTGGGAAACACTGATGTACTTAATGTTTTTATGTTTTTATTAGTTGTTTTTTAGGGTGTGTTTTTTGTGTGGATGGTAGAACAGATGATTATGCATGTTTAATGTGTAGTGATGTACTTTTACACTGATTTGTGACACATTTTCATCATAATAAATGCTTTTATTAAACACTTTTCCCCCCCTATTTTTGTTCATACACAGTGAACATCTGTATTATTTTTGCGGTTACATCATCTCAGTGACAGATGCTTTTTTTAATTTCACAGCTGATGGTTTCTTAACCCTTACATACTGTTCAGAGTCACATTTGACCCTTTTTCACATCTGAGATCAGTAAAAAAAAATGTGAGGAAATACTGTGACGAGTTAGAATATGAACAGTATGTGAGGGTTAATGACTTTTGTATCTCATAATTACAAGAAAACAGAATTTACTCTTAATTATGAGAACATTTGCTTTATTTCTTCCTTGTTTTGAGCCCCAATAATATGGAAAATGTCAATATCACTGAGTAACATGGATGGTATTATTATTATTAGTATTATTTTTATTATTATTAGCATGTCACCAGTTAAACTAAAACCAGGAAAATAGTCTAATCTTCTCGAAGTCGTCCAGTTCCTTCAGAAGCAGCTGAACAAATGTGGGAGGCTGTTGAAGTTTACAAACTTAGTCTAATTTAAATATCATCCAAAAAATTACAATAAAAACTTTTGCAGTGACAATTTATAGCTTAAATTTAATCAGGTATAACATCGGTTTTCCTGTAATCGTGAGATACAGAAGTCAAAATTACCATCGTTGATCTATTGCACAAATTCTCTGACATTTTTAACCTTCGCGTCGTCCTCCCGGGTCAAATTGACACCGTCTGTTTTGACTGTTCCTTCTTTCCTCCCTTCCGTCTGTCCTTCCTTCCTCCCTCCTTCTCTCTTTCTTTCCTTCCTCTCTCTTTCCTCCCTTCCTTCTTTCCCTCCTCCATCCCCTTTTCTTCCCTCCTTCTTTCCTTCCTTTCCTCCCTCCCTTCTCTCTTTCCTGCCCCCTACCTTCCCCCTTCCTCTTTTCCTTTCTCCCTCCCTCCCTCCTTCCGTCCCTCCCTCCTACCTTCCCTCCCTTTCCTTCCACCTTTCTTCCCTTGCTTTCTCCCTCCTTCCTTCTTCCTCACTACTTTCCTTCCTCCCTCCCTCCCTTCCTTCTTCCTCCCTTCCTTCCTTGACTCGAGGACAACAGGAGGGTTAAAGTCCAAACAATGACTTTGAAGCTGCAATTATCAACATTTTTTTACTATTAATAAGTCTAATGCTAAAATCTAAAGAATCCAAAATTACTGATAAACTACGCCGTTCCCCGCTACTCTATGCAGCTTTTTTTAAGCCTCTTTGAGCTCATAGTTTTGAGTTTTAAACCCACAAATTAAATTATTATTCACTATCAGCAGCAAAACAGAAGACAGACACAGTTGTAACAACTGATGAAGAGAGCCAGGTGTTTCCTCAGGAGCTGCTGCTGGAGACTAAAACAAAGCTGAAATAAGAGTTATTATTTGGGCTCAGCTGAGCAGAAACATGGCTTTTTTTTTTTTTTTTACACTAACAGTGGATCAAATGATGACAGATACAGTTTGTAGTGACAAAAACACAGAATTATCACCTGAATCTGCAGTTTCACTCAGCAGTATGCATTTTTATTTTATTTTTGCCTCTTTCAGTTTATTGTTTTTGGTTTTTGAACCTTTTTATCAGCCTGGAAAACCTACAGTACACTACCTGTCCAACACTTAAAAGCAGACAGACAACGTTAGCAACTAGCTGGTGAAGACAATAAAACATCCTGCAGCTAAAGAGTCAGATCATTTTACACAGGAGTCATGGTGATGCTTTCCATTTGTACTCAGAAGTTTGGATTTCAACTGGAATTACCCATGAAATCAGATTTGTACAACAGTGTTTAGGGCGATATATACTGACCTGAAGGAGAGGGGGAAATATTTCAAGAATTTCTGGTTTTAAAGATGCACATTTACGAGAAAAAAACTGAAAGAAAAGTTGTTTTATTCTGCCGAGCAGTCACATAGCCTCACTTTGCAACACTGGAGGGACGTTGCTTGTCGTGCATTATGCTGCTGTGGAAGAACTGATCAAATTGTACTTTTCAGTTGGGTTTAGTAATAAGGAGATACTTGTCATCTTAGCCCAGAATCATCAGATCATCCTAAGCATCTGGACTTTGAAAAGACATTGCAAGACATTGGGCCTGTTTCAGAGAAAAAAAACAATACAAATCTAGATCAGGTGAGAGTAAATTTGTGAGTTTTCTTTGTGGCAAATTTTCAACTTTATAATGTCCAAAAACGTCCATGTTTTGGTTTTTTTGTACATACATTTATGAGATTTTTTCTAGAAAATGTACGACTTTAAAGCTACCCTTACCTTTGTTACATTTTTACACATTTTTTTGTTTAGGTTAAAATGCTATTAATAAGGTAATGGCACTCCAAAATCTTAGAGAGATCCACCAGGCATAGAAACTAATCATTATTCCATTCTCATAATATTCTGTGAAAACTCATTCGGTCCAAATGATATGATTGGCCGAGCGACCTGCCTGTTTTCCCCTCCCACATTACGTAATCGCGTGCGCCCCTAACCGGAAGAGAGTCTGTAGTGGATCCACGGCATTATAATACATGATCCACGGAGATAGCCGTAAACAGACAGTAGCGACTGACAATGACCGACAAAAGCGGGCCACGGCTTCCACCTCCAGCCGCTCCTACGGGGAAAAAGAAAACTATATATATATATAGAGCGCGTTAGCGGAGGGGAAGGAAGTGCGGAGGTGGGACATAGGAGGGAGGAGGGGTTGTTGCTGTTCAAGTTTTTTTTTTTTTTTTCAAGTGCTGAGTGAAATGCAAGAAAGGTAAGAGTAGCTTTAATATCTGAAATATTACAGGTAAGTATTTTGTTTTTGTTTTTCATATATGACCCTAATACGTTGTCGTAGATTTCTGACTCGGAAGTTCGGAGGAACTTCACCAGCCCCAACCTCAAAACCCCAACCTTGTGCATCAATAGTGTCAAAGTTGTAATAATATCCTGTTTATTAGCACATTTGTCTTATTTGTGTCTCATTAAATCAGTCGTACACACAGCACTGTCCAACTTCTATTTGTGGACATATTACTACGCTGTTTGTATGTGCAAAATACTGTGATATGTGTTTTTATCAACTGGTATTGCAATCAAATGTATAATGGGGCTAGAACTGGTTTTTCTGACTTCTTGAACTGGGAATGATGTCACACCCGAGTTTGAAGTGTGCCAACTTCCAACTTCCAAGGTAAATGGAACGCAGCAGAGCAGAAAGGAGAGTAAATACTGAGCTTAATATTTGTCAAATGACCGGAAACTCGACTCCAAATGCTGATGCTGCTCTGAGACTACTGGAGGTGCAAATAGGCAGAATTTTGTGCCAACACATTCACCTTAACTTTATTAGGTGTTTTTAGTTTGCTTTGCTGCTGCCGAGTGGCCAGAAATTCTTTTAAAAATGCAACTTTTAAGGAAGTGTTTCTTACTAAAACTGCACACTGAAGCAACATGCACAGTGACAACACACAGCTCACTGAGGCAGAGGGAGATAACTTCAACATGTATGTCATTACATTGACTAGGATCTCTTATTTTTCTTTTTATATCCTCTTTGGTTTCCGTCGTGGAGTTTCTTTACACAGACGCTACGTCACATAAACACGTTTAAACATTGAAACACATTGATGATCTTCCCTCCCTTCGCTGGATTTCAAGCTGTAGTTTTGAACTGTTCGGTCTGCATCGAGTGTCTCCTCTGCAGCATCCTCTTCGTCATCTCTTTGGGATGCCCGGGAGGAGCGGAGGGGAGGAACGTTTTTAGCCCAGACTCCTGGACTCCACTGGAGCTGAGGTTGTAAAGATTGAGGGCTGGAGTGTTGGAGGAGTTGAGGGTCAGAGGAGGCAGAGATCGAGGCCTGGCTTGAGAGTTGTGGTCCAACAAGAAGGCGCCAGATCCTCGTCGCTCTAACCCGGAGAGCACTCTCCTGGTCGGGCCGAATGTCGACAGTGACTCCCTTGAGCCAAACGTGCTGGAACAGCGTAAAGGAGCCAGCTTCTTACCCTCTGCTGCGTCTCTCGCTCTCTGTTGGGAATCCTCGGGGAGATTTCGGATCCCCGCAGCTAGCTGAGGGTCGGAGCCGTAGATGTCCGTACCCAGCTTGCGCCTCTGGATGATGCTGTTAAGGCTCGACGAGGCCATGCTGTGAAGCGGAGCGCAGAGGTTCTTGCCACCAGAAAGGGAAGAAGAGGAGGTAACCAAATCTGTTCCGAGGTTTACAGAATGAAGATTGGGATGGGAGGCGGAGTGGGACGAGTGGAGACCTGGTAAGGATATGTTTTGTCCCGTGTGTTTGGCATGTTCATTCTTTCCATCTCCTTCTACTCTGCTTCTCAGTCTTCCATCATACCATTTGAAGTTGTCAGCATTTAAGTACGTGTTGTTGTCCTCATCCAGTTTGGGAACTCTGAAGCAAAGATCCTCAGTTTGGTTGATTTCTGAGGCTGCGTGAGTCTGCCAGTTGAGCAGAGAAGCTGGGATCCTCAACCACGGCTCAGAGTTCAACCTCAGGAGAGGCTGCTGCAGTCTGTTCGCCTCCGCTTGGTTGAGACCTCGAAACCACGATGGCGAACACGGATGTGAGTTTACGCCACACGACTGGGCTTCTTTAAAAGAGAAGACAGGCTTTGGAGGGTGTAAGGAAGAGGAGGTGCATTGGGGGGAGGTGATGAGCTGGATTTCAGAGGGCGACGCCGGAGCTGCTGATGCCGTTTTGTCCGTCTGATCAAGAGGACCGAGTGGAGGGATGTTGAGATACTGCTTGGCTTGCAGTTTCCCACATGGGAACTTGTCCGTGGTTATGATGATCACCTCCTTCCCTTTGGCTTTGCATGTGTCCAACAAAAGCTTCAACACCTTCCAGTCTCCAGCCATGACTGCATAGACCAGCGCTGATGTCCCAGACTGATCCTCCAGGCTGATATCCGCTCCATTGGCCAGAAGTAGGGACACCAACTCGGTGCCGGCTTGCTCCTGGCAGGCGTGCATCAGCGCAGAGCAACCCTCCTTATCCTGGATGTTCGGGTCCGCTCCTTTCTCGAGAAGAAACTGGACGAGTTTGACCCGGCTGGCGCTCTGGGCGTCAGTGTGCTGCGTCCTGCAGGCCACCATCAGGGGCGTCTGGCCTTGGCCGTCGCTCTCGTTGATGTATGCCCCTCCCTCCAGGAGCAGCCTCGTGAGTCTCAGGCGACGGAGGAACACCGCTTTTAGTAAAGGGTTACCTGAATCCATGGCCACCCCAGGGTTACAGCCTTCTCCCTCCATCCTTTTTGGTCCTGACTGGTGGTTTTTGGAGGTGTAGTTGGACAGGTTTCTGGAGATGGTGACAAAACAGAGAGTTATGCACAAGTAGAGCAGCTGTTTTACTTCAGAGATCTGAAAAAGGGGGAGCTTTTTTGGGCACCCCTGGTACAAGTCCTATGCATTTTTCCCATAGACAATGTTACGTGACTCACAGTTGGAGCACATTATGGATCAGTTGGATCAGCACAAAACTCTCCTGGCTGAATCATCAAAGATCTAAAACATAATGTCTGTTTTTGATAAAAAGTCAAAGGCACAGTTACATCATCGACATATCGAAATATCATTCAGTCGTGGACGTACAACTTTGGGGTTAACTACGACTCCTAAGGTGCATTTTTGGCAAGAAACATCCAAGACTCATGGGAGTTGTTCCTTGCCACTGTCACCAAGTGCTTGCTCATGTGGGAATGTTAAGTCTCTTTAAAATGAAACCTGAAGAGTACGGTTTAGAACCTGCTCTGTGTAAAGTGCCTTGAGATGACTTTGTTGTGATTTGGCGCTATATAAATAAAGATTGATTGATTGATGGTTTGTGTTTTTTGCTGTCCGCCAAAATGATCAGAAACACTGAAGGTGTGAAGTAATAGTTAGTAAGTTATAGTTAAGTATAGTTATAGTTTTTTGGGATTTGTCTCTTCAGTGTGTTGTTGTTCTTCATCCTTGAGATTGTTTTTGCCTTTTAGTCTATGCAGTATGCACCTGATAACATTTTGGGATGTGCATACACTACCGAGAGTCAGAAATAAAGTCCATATCATGAACCTTTAGGGTTGTTAGATTATTCAGATGAGTCCTGTGTTCCTTTGTTAAAAAAGGTGAAATTGAGGCTAAAATTCAAAGAAGAAGTCAACTCTTAGGCCTCATTTTGACCTGTAAAATCAGTGTTAATTCCCCAAAATGAAAGTCTAAATGATGTTTTAAAGTCTTCTCCATGTTCTAGGAGTTTCATCTCTTGATTCAGAAAAAAGACACTGTTTTAAATGTAGAATAACTCCCCAAGTTTGTTAAAATACCCACATTTTAAAGAAAATACTGCAGACATGTCCTCAGTGGTAGCTACGCCTCTGGTTTCTTTGATTTAAATGTTCCTTAAATATTGTTTCATTTACAAACTGATGCATGCATTCTTATGTGAAACAAATATTTTAGAGGTTTGGAGAAGCATGAGATGTTAAATTCTTTTTTTTCTTTTTTTCTTCTGCTTGCAGACTGGATCCATTCAACACTTCCTTTTCATGCGCTTGTCCTCTGCTGCACCAGCACAGGCATCCACTTTTCTATCAGCTTTTGTGCTGTTTGTCCTTGCTTCTCTCTATTAGAGCAGATAAGGTGGCAGCTGACAATGTCTCAGACAGTAACACGACATTTTCTTGTGTGAGTCACAGACTGTGAAACCGAAAACATGACAAGATTTACATTTATGAAGGAAATAAATTTACTTTTTATGTTGCATGGCGTCATATTTGCAATTTAGATGGTATGCAAAGTGGAAACAGTCGCCTACATCTGGTGTGTTTCTGTGTGGCGGACATACTGTATGTACGCTGTATCGAATGAGCTGGAATAACAATCAATTACTCACAGCAGGAGTTATTGTAACACATTCTTCTTTCTTGATGGTTTTAAGGGATTTGCATGTGTTTGTATGTAAAGAAAAAAGCCAAGTATATAGATAAATACAATATAACAAGTTATTAACAATAATCAGTAGAGCCCAAGCAATGCTGGATTTGTGATACCGATACAGATATTAGGGAGTAAAAAAATATTGAAATATTGGCCGATAATCTTATATATACAGAATATATACATAAACACATATTTTTTGTAATGATCCTTCAATTGTGGTTACTAAGATACGTAATGCAGAACCATAGACTTTATATAAGAAATTGAAGTAACATCCGTGACGTCACCCATTGGTAAGTGGACTGCTGCTCGGAAGCCAATAGTTTCGGATCTGAGCAGCGCCATCTTGAAAATTTCAGGTGCATGCTGGGAAAAATAAAAACACGGATTCTACTTATATGGGCATCAGGAGGGGAAAGCGGCGCCCTCCTGAACCTGTGAACCAATCAACCTGTCAAACACGACGTAGCCACGCCCTAATGCATACCCTGCTTTATCGTCAAATATAAAATCAGGGAGGCCAAAATTTCACAAATGAACATCATACTGCATTAAAGAAGGCTTTAAACTAGCGATTGAGACCATAAACACATTTTGAAAACGTTTACTGAGGTTAGAAATCAAGTGAGAAGTTGGTGAATTCTCCATTGACTTGTATAGAGACGGAAGTCCTTTTGACACCAAAATCGTCGTCCCCTGGTGGACTTTTGATAGAAGGAAGGAGGAAGGAAGGAGAGTAAGAAGGAAGGAAAGGAGTAAGGTGGGGGGGGGAGGAAGGAGTGAGGAAGGAAGGAAGTAAGGAGGGAGGGAGGAAGGAAAAGAGGAAGGAATGAAAGAAAGAAGGAATGAGGAAGGAAGGAAAGAAGTATGGAAGGAGGAGGGAGCAAAGAAGGAGGGGAGGAACGAAGGAAAAATTAAAGAAAGAGGAAGGAAGGAAGGAAACAAGGAACAGTCAAAAGAGATGGGGTCAATTTGACCCGGGAGGACAACAGGAGGGTTAAATTAAATCATATTTAAAACTTTACACCAGCGATTTAGTATTCGACTTTTAAAAAGCATGTTCAAAACTGATGAAAGGCCAATAATTCCTGATATGTTTTTCTCCATATGTGTCGACACTGGATCCTACGTTTCCCAATTCAATAGCGGCTGTTATAATGAGACATTTCCTGCCTGGTAACCAACCACGTCTTTTCAAATTCCTCGGCTCCTAGTTTGTAACCTGGATGTTAAGTCTCCAAGCATGAGCGGAGATAACCCCATGATGGCATTACTATGACAACAGCAGCTTTGTTTTCTCTTACAGAAGATATTATACTACTGATTTTGTTCCTTTCTTCCTTCCTTCTTTCCTTCCGTCTGTCCTTCCTCCCTCCCTCCTTCTCTCTCTCTTTCCTTCCTCTCTCTTTCCTCCCTCCATCCCCCTTCCTTCCTTTCTTCCTTCCTTTCCTCCCTCCCTGCCTTCTCCCCCCTCCTTCTCTCTTTCCTTTCTCCCTTCCTTCTTTCCTCTGTCCTTCTTTCCTTCCTTCCTCCCTTCCTCTTTTCCTTTCTCCCTCCCTCCCTCCTTCCTTCTTTCCTCTCTCCCTCCTCCCTTCCTTCCTTCCTTTCCTTTCTTCCCTTCCTTCCTTCCTTCTTCCTCCCTCCCTCCTTTCCTTCCTTCTTCCTTCTTTCCTTCCTTCTTCCTCCCTTCCTCTTCTCCTTTCTCCCTCCCTCCCTCCTACCTTCCTTCCTTCTTTCCCCCCTTCTTCCTTCTTCCTCCCTTCCTTCCTTAACTCGAGGACAACAGGAGGGTTAATATTTGGTTGAAACTACATTCTAGTTATTGATTGGTTAATGTTTATGACCTACAGACATCAGCAGAGTGTTTATTTAGTGATAACAGACAACTAAAACCTGCAGGGAGAGGATCACACGGCCGATGGAGACAGTAGAAGAAATTAGTAGGCAACTTTTTAATGCCTTTTCATACCTGCATTCTGCATCCTTCTCTACCTCTTATTGGCTAGTACTCAGAAGCTTAGTTAGTTAGGTTGAGGCATGATGGGGCATGGATGTATTATAAGAGCTGGATACTGGACAAAAAATGGTACCAATTTAGTCCAATAAGAGTTGCTTGGCTGATGCATACGCCAAAAAGGCGTTGCTTCCATGTTATGCTGCACACTGATTATACTCAGTAGTGTTTCCCCTGCTAGTCTGCAGACTTTACATTATGTTGACGTCACTGATTTTTAAACTGCTTTTCTGGGCTTGAGGAAAGTTACAAATATAAACCTCCATGGATTAAAAATTCATAATAAAAAGAATCATAATTGAGCTTGTCTGCAGTTCGAGATGTCCTGTTATCAGTTTTACAGACTCTTTTACAAAGCTGATCTATGGAGGGAAATCATTTTACAATACCACAAGTGACTTCTGGGAAAAATCAGCTGATGGCTGAGTGGTGGAGCTCTATCAGCTCTTATAATACATCCATGATGAGGAGTGAGATGCTTAGGGTTAGGGTTATAAGGGTAAGAGCCAATCAGAGGAGGAGTAGGGCGGGTCTTCGCAGAATGCAGGTGGGAAAATAATACAGTGTTTTCAGTGGCTTTACTAGCTTGTGTAGTTGTGCTGTAACATAAGTTAAATGATGAAGAAGAACCAAATATAAGTGTGTGAAACTCTCTAAAGCGAAAGAGAAAAAAACACAGTAAAGCTTATTGATTCATCAACAAGCTAATTAACGAGCTAATCAGAGTAGCAGCTAATCAGAGGCAGAGTATGACATGTAAATCATGTTAAAGCAATGAGAAACAAACTGTGTAGTAGCCAACCTCGCTTTAAAAGATGAATTATGAATATTAATGCATAAATAGCAGCTTAAGTCTTAAATGCATCCCACTTTATATCTGCCTGGCTGCTTTTTTTAAATTTTAATTTATTGAAAAATAGTGGAATATACAAACAATCAGGTAAACAGTATATGGAAATAATTTACAGATCAAAACTAAACAATACATGGTGGAAAATGAAGAATATGAGAGAAAAAATAATGGTATAAAAATAGGATAATAAGTAGGATAAATAAAACTGCCCAGCCACTTTTACCTGACTGGTCACATTACATCACTTCCTCCTTTCAGCTTAATAGTCACTTTCCCTTTAAGGAAAAGACCACAATAACACAATAAGGCCCAACATGCAGGTTTATCACAGAGTTTCTACATCTGCAGTCAACTGACAGAGAGAGACTTTAAACTCCTGTTAGAGGTATGTGATGAACGTTATCATACTTTATGTTAAATTGACGGGTTTTATATTTGTATTAATTGTGTCAGGTGTAAAAAGCAGGTGCAGGTAATCTCAGCATTGAGCTTCCTGAGCTGTGAAGGGCGGATACACCTGTATTGGTTGGCCACATTTGTATTCAACTTTATCAAAAATGACACATTTCTTTATGATATATATATATACGTGTATTTGTATTATTTTGTATTTTATTGTGATATGGATTTACCATGAGCTGTGTCCTTAATATATACGGTAGATTAGGGTAATGTGGGACACTTATTTAAATATTAATCCAATACATTATATCAACACCTAATATCATTATGAAACCCCTGAGATGTTTCCTTGCTCAATCAGAAGACAATTTCTGGATATTGTACTCCAAAGGAACATGGCACTTATATTTATATTCCTTATGCCAAATTGTTTCAGAATTGGTAGATTTTGTAATCTGGGACAGTTAGTTTTTAAAGCTTAGAAATACTCAGAGTTATACAAAGCAACTTTATATCTGCCACAACTTTCTGAAATGTGCATACTCATAGTTTTTAGGTTCATAAACTAGTAGCCTGTATGTTCCCATGTGTAATTTTAAACAATATAATTTACACAGTATATGCATATACTAGTTAGCTTTAAAAATAATTGAATAGAAAAAGAGATAATATTCAGGATAGTTTGCTGCTGTTTGGTCTTTTTTTTTCTTTGTCTAGTTTATTTTTTATTTAGTGCAATTTTGTATTTTTTCTCTTATTGTTTTGCATATTTTTAACCTATTTTGTATTATTATTTATGTCTGTTTTGTGAGATGAACCCACTGCGCTTTCATGATGATTTAAGTGTATTAATGCCGTCTCTGCGCTCCATCATGTAGAGAACAGTTTGGGTTTGCTGCACACCTGCATGCACATAAGTAGAATAACATTCAAATACAAGCAAACCTGCAGCAGCCAGCCTTTTTTTTTATAGTGTGAGGAGTACTTTAAATATTTTTCTGTTTGTTGCCCAGAACCAGCACTTTGTGGAGTCATTTATAAATCTGAATACATGCTTGTCACTCTATCTATTTTTATTTTTACAATAACGTGGTCCTCTAGTTTTACTGCTACATTTATATTCTTTATTTTTAATACATTTTTATACAACTGCACTTGAAGCCACACCTCTCTATGCTTATGTCTGTGTTGACCTGCGTATAGAAGCCAATCCTGAGTGGATCCAGGTTAAGGTGTAGTTAGTAGCACCTCACCCTCCAGACGTCAACATTTATCCAGTTTTTAAAACATTTAAGGATCTTTCTGCTTGTTCTGCATGTTCTGCAATCTCTGTATTATAGTTTTACAAACAGCATTTTACTTAAAATGATTTAAAGTGTCGGTTCAGCCTGATTTAAATGTTATTGTACATGAATTTTGAGGTGGATATGTAGCCATGCAAATGTTTTGTGTTTGTGTGTGTGTGTGTGTGTGTGTTTTCACTGTATTGTTGTGTGTGCATTATGTATATAGCCAATTGTTGCGGATGTTTGGGTTTATTATACACATTGGAACCTATTGAATAATTAATTAAAGAAGGTTATAGGTGCTATAAGCATTATGCTTCAGCCTACACCTTTTTGGTCAAACTGCTTTATTTATTTATTTATACTTTTATAGATAGAACAATAGATAGATCTTTTATTGTCACTGTCAAAAGTACAACGAAATTTAAAGTGCTCACCAGTCAATACGTCATTCATAAAAAAATAAAATAAAAAAGAAATTTACTAAAAACTTATAATAGTTGCTAAAAGAAAATATAATGGATAAATACTATACATAAAAACAGCCCAAGTAAACCCACATACACACACAAGGTTTTGACGAACCCTATTGCACATACATTGCATATACTTTTGTTTTGTTTTGGTTTTTTTTGTTTCTTTTGTTTCCCTTTCGGCTTGTTAGTAGATGTGGTGGAGATGAGGCACACCGAGCAGGTAAATGTGATTATTTGCTTTATTAGTCTTCATGTACATGAGTTCATGTGACCGAAATAAATAAAGGAGAAAATGAACCTTTATTCTTGATGGTAGTATAGATCTAGATTAGCTTGGTTAACCCTGTCAGTCATGTGATCTCTTCTCCTTTCAGGTCATAATTGTCCAACTATCTTAATAATTTGCCTGTTTTTAGGGCTTTTTGCCTTCAGTTTGTCTTCAGAAGGAAAACGTGTGACTAATCATATTGTTCGGCCACTTGGTTGCTTCAGCTGTTCTTTCAGGATCGTTGTCTCGCTGCGTAAATCACTGCTGTGGATTTATACACAGGCAGCCTCACATATCCAATACAAAAAAAACACCTGCTGCACCATGTTGGACAGACGAGGTGGAGGATGTAAAGCCTTCAGTTATGCTGTTCCCTTTTCTTTCTTTCTTCCTTGGTTAGCACTTTCATGTTTCCATCTTTGCTGCACAGGTCAATCATTGTCTCATTAAAGCTCTTTGTTCCAGTAGTCAGCAGGTTGCTTTCTGTTAAATGGTCTTTTTGTCTGAGGATTAAGAGGTTCGAGCTCACTAGTTCAGCAGTTTTCAGCCATACTAACAGCCTGGTCAGTCTGCTACTTGGGTGCAGACTGGGATATCTTAACGAACATCAGATGGATTGATGAGATATTTTGTGCAGACGTTCATTGTCCCCAAAAGATGAATCCTGATGAATTTGGTGATCCTCTGACTTTTCCTCTAGTACCACCAGCAAGTTGACATTTGTGGTTTTGAGTGAAGTAAATTAACATCTGTTGAATGGATTGGCATGAGTTTTGCTGTTTGTATAACTTTTAATCTATCAGCATCATCAGGTCAAGATTTCACAGTGTAGGAATAGATTCATATTTATTTTATTTAACCCTCCTGTTGTCCTCGAGTCAAGGAAGGAAGGGAGGAAGAAGAAAGGAAAGGAGGAAGGAAGGGAGGAACAAGGAAGGAAAGGAGGGAGGGAGGAAGGAAGGGAGGGAGGAAGGATGGTAGGAGGGAGAAAGGAAAAGAGCAAGGGAGGGAGGAAGGAAGGAAATAAGGACAGAGGAAAGAAGGAGGGAAGGAAAGAAAGAGGAAGGAACGAAATAAGCACAGAGGAAAGAAGGAGGGAAGGAAAGAAGGAGGGAGGGAGGAAGGAAGGAAGGAAAGAAGGGGGATGGAGGAAGGAAAGAAGGAAGGGAGGAAAGAAGGAAGGAAGGAAAGAAAGAGAAGGAGGGAGGAAAGAAGGAACAGTTAAAACAGACCCGGGAGGACGACACGAAGGTTAAGTGTCATTACCTGCAGAGTCATTAAGAACAGAACAAAATGAATGCAAAGCCAATACATGGCAGAGTATACATATGTTGGTTTGTCATAATAACTAGTTTTGTTGGATGATATATTGTCTCAGAAATAATCGCGATAAACAATATTATTGTAATTTAATGATCATTTTATACCACCGATATGATGATAATATAATAGCATAATAATGTAATTTGGAGAGTGGGCGCTACACTTCTGTAAAAACACAGACTGCCATTATGGTTGGGGACAGAGTTATTTACCTTTAATTCTTCTGCAGTCTCCACTCAGGACGAGCACAGTGAGGAATGGAGTACACTACTCACTTAGCCAATGTGACATGAATAGCCTCTTAGCTGCTAATGGGAAGTGTGACAATACTGAGGTCAAAGGTCATGTCCATGTATCATATGATAAGTCCATATATAAACATGATGATGTAAATAATTATGTTATTGTACGATAAGTCGATAATTATTGGGACAGGTTTGGCTAATACGTAATTCAGGACATTAGGAGAACATGTGCTGCATTGAAAACTACGCAGGTGAAGAAATGGAGAATTATAAAAGTTTAAAATTGAGCACTCTTCAGGCAAAATGGCCTCTGTCAGAGTTATGATGTTATAATACTACACTACAGGATCATCATTACTGAAGCATTAACGTGTGAAGTTGTTATTTGAGGTAATTTGAGCTATTTTACTGTATAATATAGTGTACTTTCTGTACAGTATAACACAGCATCATATTTGAAGCATTATAGGGTTCATGATGATTTTTGCAATTATGAGTCACCTGAAATTGGGGGAATATTATTAAAAAGGTCGTACATTACTGCACGTTTAATCTCATGTGGATGTAAACGCCATCAAATTATAGATAAAATGAATATTATGTTATTACAATTGTACTTTCTTTGGTCGTCAACAATAGACTCACTGCAAATGTCTCACCTAGACCGCTCCAGATCTTTCTATTGTGGCTCTTTTTGTGTGTGATGCAAAGATGAAAGAAAATGCACAAGAAAAATATCAGCATGCAACCAAACAGCCAATCACTGTATGTTTGACTGCCCTTAATACTTAGTGTGTGTGTGTGTGTGTGTGTGTGTGTGTGTGTGTGTGTGTGTGTGTGTGTGTGTGTGTGTGTGTGTGTGTGTGTGTGTGTGTGTGTGTGTGTTGGAAAAAGGGGTCTGCAAACACACAACACCCTCAAACTGAAGCTGAAAGTCAAACACTGTGTGCTTTTTCTAATGTTTAGTTTCCACCACGCCTGCAGACTAATAACAGCTTTACAGATGGAGGACAGAAAACTCCACTTCACCTGCACACTCATCTGCTACAAGAGCCCACTAACATCCTAACATCACCGTGTGTGTGTGTGTGTGTGTATGTACAAATGCTGTGCACATGTCCCTCAAAGCATATCATGAACATATTACTAGATGGCATATATGTATTTTAGTCAGAAATTTTTTATGTAACATTGTGAAATATTATATATCATCAGCCGCCACAAATCTTATATGCATTACATTTTTCTTCAGATTCTTTAACAATAAGACAAAATTAAGTTGCAAAGTTTGTGTGTATATATATATATATATATATATTTTATACTGTAAATTGTCTGTACTACTTACCAGCCTTCAGTCAGGATGAATCCTCTCTTGCAGACATTTACTCTCCTGTAGCAGCGCTGCGACTGATGTCTTCTGTAACTAGGCAGTGCTGAGCTGGTGTGTTTGTGTGTGTGTGTGTGTGTGTGTGTGTGTGTGTGTGTGCGCGTGCGTGTGTGCGCGTGTGCGTGTGTGCGTGTGCTACAGTAAGTCAGAGGAAACAGGGGCTGCAGTCAAGGTTTTTCTGTCAGATTGTGTCAGCTCCTCCAAAGTATGTGATGACAGAGAGTGATAGGGGCCTGTCGTCAGGCAGCTGTAAGACACGGTTAATCCATCATAGCAGCAGCAGCAGCAGCAGCAGCAGCAGCTCTGGAGAGTTACAGACTGAGAACAGGAAAGGTTGACAGAGATGAACGCGGGAGGTGAAGCACTATAGCAACCCGGCACCACAGCATGTCTGATTTGTCTTTCCATTTAAAGGTCTGATTCAGCAGCAAATGGGCTGTTAATGGTGACTCTGCCTCACACAGGACTTTCTTTTAGTGCAGGAAAGAGGAATTATTATTATTATTATTTATTTTTTGTCCACCTTATCAATGACATCTCCATGACAACTATCAAGGAGGCTGAATGACGGCACATGTTACAATTGTGCCAGAGGAACTGTTCTTTGCGTCTGTGTGGGAGTGTGTGTGCGCACCTGTGTGTGTGTATGTGCGTGTGTGTGTGTGTGTGAATAAGATCATGTGCTTTCACATGATTTAAACTGTAATTAGAATGAGCGGACTGTGAGAATGCTTCTTTGATTTATTGATTATAGGTTAGACTAAACTAAACATGCAACACTAAATAAATAAGATAAGAAAGAAGGAATAACATTTGTTGCTTTTCATGAACATTATAGGTGTGTGTGTGTGTGTGTGTGTGTGTGTGTGTGTGTGTGTGTGTGTGTGTGTGTGCTGTACATGAAAGGAGACTTTAAAGAGTCTTTTTTTACCCTGCAGGATTGAATATTAAACTGTAATAATGTGGCGATAAACAACCTGCTGTGCTGCATGCTTCTTTTCTTTTTTAATGGAAGAAAACCTTTCTTTGTGTCCTCTGCTCAGACTATTACTAACACAGCTGTTAATTGTCCAGACCTTGGTACAGCTGTAGCCATAGAAACACTGAGAAGTTGCACTGTGCAGTTCATAAATCCACCACAAGATGTCAGCGTCTGCACAATTTATATTATTTCATTTTTAGATTCTGGACATCAGCTGAAGACCTGTTACACACTGTGTATCCAAACTAGTGAAGAAGCCTCAGAAACAGCCTTAACCTTTGTGTCGTCTTCCCGGGTCAAATTTACCCCGTCTGTCTTGACTGTTCTTTCCTTCCTCTATCCCCCTTTTTTCCCTCCTTCTGTCCTTCTTTCCTTGCCTCCTTCCTTCCTTCCTCCCTTCCTTCTTTCCTTCCTCCATCCCCCTTTTTTCCTTCCTTCCATCCTTCCTTCCTTCCTCACTTCCTTCCTTCCTTCCTTTCCTTCCTCCCTCCTTCTCTCTTTCTTTCCTCCCCCCTACCTTCCTCCCTTCCTCTTCCCTCTGTCCTTCTTCCCTTCCTTCCTCTCTTCCTCTTTCCCTTTCTCCCTCTTTCCCTCCTTCTTTCTTTCCTTCTCTCCTCCATCCTTCCTTCCTTCCTTTCCTTCCTCCCTCCCTCCTTCTCTATTTCTTTCCTCCCCCCTACCTTCCTTCTTTCCTCTGTCCTTCTTTCCTCCTTCCCTCCTACCTACCTTCCTTCCTTTCTTTCCTTTCCTTTCCTCCCTTCCTTCCTTCCTTCCTCCCTTCCCTCTTTCCTTTCCTCCCTGTCTTCCTTCCTCCCTCCTTTCCTTCCTTCTTCCTTCCTCCCTTCCTCTTAACCTTCCTTCCTCCCTTCATTCCTTCCTCCCTCTTTTCCTTCCTCCCTCCTTTCCTTCCCTCTTCCACCCTTCCTTCCTTGACTCGAGGACAACAGGAGGGTTAGGGAGACAAAATAATACAAAAATCCTAAATTCTTAATAACTTCTTTAGGAAAGCAACAGAAAGTATCCTCACTGGAAAACAAAGGATATATTATAAGAGGTGGATACTGGACCAAAAATGGTGCTTATGTTTTATGAGTGGCATGTTTAATTTTTCCTTTTTAGAAGCAATTATTTATTATTGTTTTCTTGCATTTTTAAGGATTCCATTTCAATTTCGAGCATACACTAAAAAAAGTCTCTAGCTTCTGGGTTTACTTCTTCATTATGCGGCCTATTGAATATATGCACAGAAGTGTTTCCCCTTCTGCCCACAGACTTTACATTGTGATGACGTAACAAGTTTTAAAATCTCTTTTCTCAACTCAAGGAAAGTTTTGCAAATATTAAATCTCGATGCATCAAAAAGTCATAATATAAAGAGTCATAATTCACCGTATTTGCAGTTTGAGGTGTCCTGTTAACAGTTTTACAGACGTCTCTTTTACAGTGGTGGTCTATGGGGGAAATGCTTTTAGGGTTGCAGGGGGATTTTCTGCTGCAAAACTGCAACTGACAACTGGGATGAACTGGCTGCAAGGGTTCAGCTGCGGCACCATATCCATTTATTATAATACTGCTGGAGACATAACAATCAGGCTTAGAATTTGCACAACCCACTATAAGAATTATCCAAAGTCTGATTCATCTTATTCCTCTGTGCCGTAGACCTCTGTTGTTCGTCCAAAAACTATTAAAGCTGCACTGGGTGACATGGTCCTTTTATTATGAAGATTTTAGTTACATTAGTTTGTTTATAAATGACTCCAAAGATTAATAACTATCACATTTTTAGTCCCAGGAGAGTAGTTCTGTGTAAGGAAGAAACTACTGAGCATGTGCAGGAATGTAGCTCTGTTTATGGTGCTTTGCTTGTTTTTACTACATGGTAAATTTCTCAAAGAACTTCAGTAATAAAGTTAGTTTTTATTATCTATATATTTAGACATTGGTTTGAGAAGGAAAAATATCTGTAATAACTTGAAGCATAACGTGCGATCGTTCACTAACTTTAACCAAAGTACTTTTATTGCCTCAACTTCAACTTATTTTTTGTGTTAAGTTATTATATTGTAATTAATTGGTTTGTTCTCGCTTTTATTTGGTCATATTATTTTCTGTAATATAGTGCAATTTTAACATATTTTTCGGGGTTTCTGCGTCTCCCTGCTCTCTATATTATCTGTCATTTATTGTGTAAATTTGAACTTGTGCCAAAATAAACTAAACTAAACTAAACTAATTTATAAAGCACTTTAAACACAACAGAGTTGATCCAAAGTGCTTTACACACAGAAAAAGCAAACACAATAAAGAGAAATCAGAGAAAAAAATTACTAAAACATCATTAATAATAAAAGTGCATGGTCACATAGAGTATATAGCACATGGTGACAACAGCACAAACCTGTGGAGACTTCAGGTGAAATACTTGAGCTACTTTTAATTTATTTATTTATTTGTTTTTTTTTCAATAGTGGGTGAGAATCGGATGGAGGGAGGAAGAGAATCCCACCGTTTTTGGGTCAGATTCATCAGTGTTTGTATCATTGAAAGAATAACAAGTTAAAAATGTGTGTTTTTGTGTCTGAGCCTTGAATCTGATATACAGCAGCATAAACAAAGCAGCATTTCCCTGCACTTTCTCTGCTGTTCTGATGGAAACTATCACTGTAAAACAAGAAGTACTCTCAGCTGGAAACAGGAGACACCCACGGGACTTTATGTTTAGCCATCATGACTAACCAGGCAGCTGCTTGATTGCCCTCATAGGGAGAGAGAGAGAGAGAGAAACACACTTCTCACTTTTTTATTTGGAGATGTTTTAGAGATAACTGTCAACTCTAAAACTCACACTCAGGGCGGAGGGGTCATGTTCATACTCTTCATCTGAATCAAGTCAGGTTCTTTTTGTCATATGTCTTTAAATGTTTCCACAGTTGACTTTGTCCACTGTGATTTGGTTTTGAGTGTAAGTTCATCAATCAGCTGATTAATCAATTATTTTGATAATTGATTTGTCATCTTTTAAGAATACAATGTCCAAATCCTCCAATTCCAGTTTCTCAAGTGTGAATATATATTATTTGTTAGTTACAATCCTAAAGACATATATTCTTAGAGCCAAATATCTAAATTATAACGGTCCCTTTTCTGTATTTTCCTGTTCATAAGTTGTTATGAGGTGTTGTTTTCTAAGTAAACATGTGGCTGAAATAGAGCTGCAATGATTAGAAAATTAATTGTCAGCTGTTCTAATAATTTAATAATTGTTTTAGGGGTTGTAGAACCTAATAATGTAATAATATCCAGATAATGTAAACCTTTCATAATTCAATAAAAAATGTAATAAAACCTGATAATGTAATAAAGTGCATTTCCCAGTAATGTAACAATCTCTGTACCGATGATGTAATAAATTATTACATTAACAGGAGGTTATTACATTATTGGGTTCACCTTATTTTTATTACATTATTGGGAAAGTATTACATTATCAGGTTCTACAGGGTTTGTTTTTTTTAATAGAAAATGTCAAATATGTGGTGTTTTTATCTCTCAAATATGACTATTTATTGCTTTGACTTTGACTTTGACTATTATTTGTCAAACATGATAGTAAACTGGTAATTTTGGGGTTTGAGACCATTAGACAAACAACAAAAAGATACATGAAGGCATCGTTTTTGACTCTGTGAAATGATAAGAACAGACTTTTTTCACAATTTTCTAGACGTAACAATTAATTGAGAAAATAATCATCAGATTAAAAAGTTGTTTGCAGCTTTAGTTTATATATTTTTAGCTGTTAGTTTAGTGTATTGTCATGAATTACAGACTTTTCAATGACAAAACTGTCTCTTAGTGTTTCCCTGTTGAGCTGTGGTGGAAGTATAGTAACAAAAAGACTTTGCTACTAAAAACACTGTAACGTTGAAACATAGAAGATGAAGATTTGACTTATTTGGACGACTGAAGCTTCATATTAGCTTCAGTTCAATTTTTAAATATATCTATTTTTACACAGAAGGAGGACTGTGGGTTTAGTCCTCCATCACTTCCATTGTAAGTGCATTATGAAGGGATCTTCTAATGGTCAATATGAACAACAAAACCTGTTAAAATGTTCATTTTGGCACCTGACTGTAGTTTAAAAAGATTGTGAACTTATCCTTTAATCTACATATTGTTAAATAAGCCTCTTTTTTTTTAAAATAAATTGGTGTAAATTGGTGTGATTTGGAGTAGTTCCTCCTGAACTGTTGTTGTCTCCTCTTGTGTTCAGAGATTTGTTCAAACAGTACATTATTGATCTTTATACTCTCATTGGCTGATTGTATTGATTATCCTGAACCTGCAGACATCTCCAGACAGAACATCACCTTGTTTTAAACTAACCTTTACTGCACTTATATTTATCTAAACACTTCACACTTTACAGTTTTATGTTTTTATTACCTTGATTATGGTCAGATGAGGTTAGAGTGGTAGGAAAAGTACAATTCTCCCTTTTATTAGTGTCTGTTTTTTAATGTTGTGTCTATTTTTAAAAACACAAAGACCAAAGAGACTGCTGCTCAGTCATAGAGATATATATTTCTGTTATGTAGTACAAGAACGGCTCAGAATAAAGCAAATAACTCTATTTACAGACCACTAAAGGAGGCGTTTCTCTCTCTCTCTCTCTCTCTCTCTCTCTCTCTCTCTCTCTCTCTCTCTATCTATCTATATATCTATCCGATGTTAAAGGAGAGGGCAAGGACACGTTGCATCACAGCCGGGCATCAAACACAAACTGCTCAGTTTCAAATGTTTGTTTGTTTTTCAGGCTGAAGGTGAACGCATCTCTCTCTCTCTCTCTCTCTCTCTCTCTCTCTCTCTCTCTGTGTGTGTGTGGTTCCACATAGGTGCTCTCCCAAAATAACACAACGCAGAAACACATCACATAACAGATGCAGAAGAAAAAGAAGTAAGTTAATGTAAAATAGCAGAGAAATAGAGTTTTATTCTGATGTTGTAATATTGCATAAACAAAACATGATCAGTTTTTTATATTTTTATTTTGGGTGATTTGTAGCAGTCATAGTGGCAGTCGCACAGTAATATTAATCCTCTATAATCCTCTGCTGGCTATATCTACAGATGAGAGCGCTCACATAAAAGCCCCTTATGTCCCTGTAGGTCCTTCAGCCATGTGAGACCCCCGTTGAGCCCTGTCACTTCTTCATGATCCACTAAAACTGGGCGTGTTGTTACTCAAAATTAAACTTTTCTTATGTTTGTTTGTAGTCCTGTATAATACTTCCCCCCCCCCTTTTTAATGTCATTTTTAAAAACATTGATGCCTGTTTGTGAGTTCCTTTCCTCCCTTTTCAGTTTTATATATTTAATTATTGCTATTTTTCTATAAAGCTACAATAATCAATCATAATAAATGGAGTAAATGAAGTATATGTGTAATGTGTGTAATGTGAAAGGAGTCACTAATAGTAATGAACGTACAGAGATTCTCTACGGAGCTTTTTTTTTAGCAACTTTTATCTCTTTGTTTTGGTTTCACGGTCTGCAAATTGACACTTTGGTTGAGTCTCTTTGCTCTCATGTCAGCAGCTGTATGAATGAACACTCAAACCTGCAATAACTGATTTCTTTTTGGTCCACTTGTTTTCTGGCTTGTTAAATGCTAAATGTTCCAGTGTTCACCAGCTAGTCTACAGCTAAATGTATCTGTTTGAGCAGGTAGTGTACAATGGCTTTTTTATTTTTTGAAGCTTTTCCCCTAAAAAACGACGCTATGAGAGTACTGAGAGTGAACGAAAACAGTAAAGTTGCAGCCAGATGGTCAAACAATGAGCTGAAATTTCACTATAAATAGTTTTTATGTGATTATTGCAGACAAATGTTTGATTTTGCAGCAGCTTTTCTCAAAGATTGTGATACAGTTTGTGAGCTTTTTTAGGGGTAAAATTGTGAGAACTGGGGAAAAACTACTATTAATTATAGCAATGGTTCGGCGTAATTTCGACCTAGCGTCATATGCACCATGAGGTCTATCTAATCACCGCCTCAGCCCTTTTTTTTCATTTGGTCACGAATAGTGGAGTTAGAGCCATCAGCCGAATGGCTTAGTACAGGCACTAACGGACCCACCAGAGTATCTCGTAAATAACTTAAAACATATCGTGCGATCACTGAAATCCTGTGTGGTCTCTAGATGTGCTGTGTGGCATCTCGCGCGACCACACGGTATTTCAGTGATCGCGCAAGATTTCGACGATGTTTACAGCTTTAGCAGTAGCAGCAGAGTAAAAGCCATCAGGTAAGTGTTTATTTTAATAAACTCCTGGTGTACTTACAAACTTTCCAATGCATCAATTTATGAGTAAAGACCCTATTTGTACTACTGTAAAAGTTTGATAACAACCCAGGCATTATTAGTGGAGTAATTTACGAGATACACTGGTGGGTCCGTTAGCGCCTGTAGCTACTAAGCCATTCGGCTGATGGCTCTAACTCCACTATTTTGAGACCAAATGAAAAAAAAGGGCTGAGGCGTGATTAGATAGACCTCAAGGTGCATATGACGCTAGGTCGAAATTACGCCGATCCATCGCTTTAAGAGTCATATGTAGTCATCACTTTCTGTGCACTGGGATGAAGGAAGTTCCCACAACATGAAATGCAAATGTTGATTGGTTAAATGCTTGGTTGGATCAGCTGGAGGGACGAAATCTTGTAAGATTAAAGATAAAGTTAGCGTTAAAATCTCATGAAACCTTCACATATCCTCCCTCCAGTTTATCAAACCCTGCTGATTGAACCATTTCATGCTGTAAAGTTGCAGTAATCTAGCAAAATGACTAGTTCTTACATTAATTATTGTGATTGCACAATCGCAATTTCTCATGACAGACTGTTTAATACCGAGAAATCGTTGAGAATTTAGCAGAATTTTCTATCTCCTATATTGCAGAGACTGGTTGAATTTGCATTAATTATTGCAGAAGATTACAATTTCCTGGAGGGACTAAATTACGTAAGGCTCTAAAGTAAAGCTGAGCGGAGCTGCAGAGTCACTGATGAATCTCTGTAGGTTCAGAAATGTGCAGTTTTAATGGTCTTTTTCCTCTGATATATATTAAGTGGAATAGAAGTTTAAAAAAAAAAGAAAAAAAGAAGTAGTTCAGCTCTGAGATTAAGCAGCTGCAGTGAATGTGGTGGATGATGGCAGTAGAGAGAGAGAGACAGAGAGAGAGAGATAGAAAGACAGAGTGATGCTTTGTAAGCCTAGAAAATCTCAAACCGAGCTGCGTTCACCTTCAGCCTGAAAAAAAAAACCCCAAACATTTGAAACTGAGCAGTTTGTGTTTGATGTGCGGCTGTGATGCAACGTGTCCTTGCCCTCTCCTTTAACCTCGGAAGGATTCTCTCTCTCTCTCTTTCTCTCTCTCTCTCTCTCTCTCTCTCTCTCTCCCCCCCCCCCCCCCCGTGCAGCTTCCCATCGCTGGCTGATATTAAGCTGCAATGAGACTTTTTCATTTGTCAGCACTGCTGCTGTTGGCCCATGGACACAGTGGAGGGGGGAGGGGTGGAGGGTGAGGGGGGTCAGATATGGCCTTTAATGCTTTGCAACTGATAGGACGCGACAGGATGAGGTTAATCTACAGCAGCAATTAATGGGGCGGCTCACCAAGACTTTACAATAGCCTGTAAACTGAGGCCTAAACTACTCAGGTGCAACTAGTTTCCTGAAGTCCTCTCTAGTCTCGCACACTGGAAGCCAAAGCAAACCCCCTCCCCCCTTCAAGCAAAAGAGAGAGAGAGAAACATCACAATGTATGATGTTCATTCTTTGCATTAAAGTACAAAAAATAATCTCACTGTTACTGGAAAACTTTGAAGAGCTTTTTCCACCTTCCTCTTGGGTCAAAAGTATATCTGTACATCTGCTGTGCCGTCTCTTTCCCTCGAGCCTCATTTGCATCTGAGCGTCTGAGTGTGTGTGTATGTGTGTGTGTGTGTGTGTGTGTGTGTGTGTGTGTGTGTGTGTGTGTGCGTGTAGCAGTGTTTCAGGATCAAGGTGGGTTAGGAGTTTAGGAGTTGGAGTTGGTGTGCGGTCCCTTACCAGCCAGCCAGTCCTGTTTTTAACATCCCATGCAGCAGGGTTGAGATGTGCACCAGCGTGGGTTTGATCATTCTCAGTCGGCCTCTGCTGATGTGGGAGGCTGGTGAAATATATGCACTTTGGATTGAACTGAAACTTTGTATGTGCATGTATGCGTGTGTGTGTTTAATGCAGCGTGTGTCTTTGTCGCATTATCACACTATCAAATAAAAAAACCCTCAACAGGTCACTGCAGAGTGTGTCCGGGTTAGACTTCATCACAGTAAACTGATACTAAGCTGCCTAACAGATTAGACTGGCATCCATCGCCTGTGTGTGTGACATTGTGTCTTTGATGGTGTTCATCTGTGAGTGCGATGCATGTGTTATCTGTTACATGATGTCCAGAAGCTGCTAAAGTATGTGTGTGTGTGTGTGTGTGTGTGTGTGTGTGTGTTTTCTGGCCTCTGGACCACAATCAGCCTCCACCCTTCGTCCAATCCACCAACTAGATCATGTACAGTCTGTGTGCTGCAGCAAGAACTGAGAGGAGAATGTAGCAGCTTTAAAAAAACAAACACTCAGATATATGCACATACACACACACACACACACACACACACACACACACACACACACACACACACACACACACACACACACACACACACACACACACACACACACACACACAGTAACATCTGTCTGCATGCATTTATGAACACACACACACAGAGTCTACTAAAGCAGTACAACATCTGTTTGTGCTTTCGGGCTGGATGACAGTTTCAAAACAAACACCCATTTTCTGAAGCGTATCAGCAATTTACAAAAATAGAAACTTCTGCTTTTTTGTGCCTTTGTTGTGTGTGTGTGTGTGTGTGTGTGTGTGTGTGTGTGTGTGTGTGTGTGTGTATGCGTGTGTGTGTGTGTGTGTGTTTTTAGAGAGTTTTCTTTAGTTTTGTTGTGTTCAACACATCTAAACCGTGGTGTCATATTCAATATAGCTGTTGACAAAAGTTTCCAAAGGTCATTTTAGAGTTGTTTTCTTCTTCTTCTTTATGTGTGTGAAATGTTTCCACTTTTAAAAACAACTGCACACAAAGAAGACAATTTTTAAAAAAGCAGCAGTGATGGAAGAAGTAGTGAGATAAGTAAGTTGAAGTAGCAAAAATATTCTCTTACATGCATGCATCCAAAATAGATACTACTGTAAATCATACCTAAAAATGTACTTGAAGTATCAAAACTTAAAGTACCTATTGTGCCCCATTCAGAGATGCTGTATATATTTTTATTTTATGACCAAAAATGTAAAAATGTAGTGCACATTATTAGTTATTATATTGTACAACAACATAGAAAGTATGTTTTCTTGACTTCATTATTCTCACAGAGGGAAACCGGTTTGCAGTGTTTGCGCAAACTTTAACATGCACAATAAAAACAAACACACTAGAGAAAGAAAGACAAATATTTAGACAGTTTTTCACAGCAGACACATAGATGAAACTAATAGGAATGTTAATGATGTATGAGCCCCACTTTGTTTTTTCCAAATTCATGATGTGATGGTTTGAGCTTCTTTGGACACCTAAAAAAAAAGGTTGAAAATGTCCATCAGCAGCAGTTCAAGACACACAGATGCACACATGCAATACAACAACAACAGTAAACAATGCATTAAACTACACAGCAGATCCTGCAGTGGGTGGGATGTATAAAGATTTAATGTGAAGGAAACAATTAAAATAGTGTTATTGTGTTAAAAACCATACAGCCAAAAAATAAAAGCTCTCCTGTAAGATTTGTTTTCATTTACAACTTTATACTTCCTATTAATACATGTTATAGTTCATGTAAATCCCTGCAGAGCTTTGTACATGTTCACCCCTAATAATCAGCCACATAACTGAAAACAGCTGTGTGGCATTTAATCTATAATAATGCATCATAATATACATTGCACATGTGTGTGTGTGTATATATATATATATATATATATATATATTATCATCTGTATGAGGGTTTATTATGTAAATCTCAGGAACTTCTGCATATTTGCACATGTATATATATTGCAGCTTTATTTACATTTACAGATCCAGTTTACTTTATATAGTATTTTAATTTATTGTATCCTATTTTTGTCCTATTTATTGTTAACTTCTATTTTTAGTACACTTTCACCCTTCTGCCACTACTTTTTCCACTTTGCTGCTGTGCTAATTTGAATTTCTATTTCTATTTTTATGCATTGGTTATGTTTTTTACTTAAAAATTAAAATAACTACAGCTATTATATAAATGTAGTGGAGTCAGACAGTACAATATTTTGTGGAAATGATGTGGAAATACTCAAAGTAAAGTAAAAGTATCTGAATATTGTGTTGAATTATAATATTGTTTTATTCTTCCACCACTTGAAGCTGATGTAAACAGATCTGGAGGGTTAAATTCTTGGCATTTAATCTATAATAATGCATTATAATATACATTTGCACATATGTGTGTGTGTATGTTTATATATATATATATCCGATTTACTGTACATTGCACATTTATTTTCATCCGTATATAATCTCAGGAACTTCTGCATATTTGCACATTTATATACAGTATTGCAGCTTTATTTACACAAAGATCCCGTTTACTGTATATAGTATTTTAATTTATTTTATCCTATTTTTTTTTTAGTACACTTTCACCCTTATGCTGCTACTTTTTTCCACTGTGCTGCTGTGCTAATTTGAATTTCTCTTATCTTAATTTATACATTTGTTATGTTTTGTAACAAAACATAACAAATCTAAATAACTACAGCTGTTACATACATGTAGTGGAGTCAAAAAGTACAATATTTCCCTCTGAAGTGTAGTAGAGTTAAAGTATAAGGTGGAAATACTCAAAGTAAAGTAAAAGTATCTGAATATTGTGTTGAATTATAACATTTGTTTATTCTTCCACCACTTGAAGCTGATGTAAACAGATCTGGAGGGTTAAATTCTTGGATGTGAATGCAGGTTAGCAGACTACAAACACACACCTAACCGGCTGTGACACCTTAAACTTTCATTCATTCACGCGCTCTTGAGCACCTGCATGTGTGTACTGCTCTCTCTCTCGCGGACGTTTTTTCCCCCTCTCGGTCGGCTCGTGCACATCACGCGCTATCTGCGGCGACCTGTCTCTTTAAGTTGGTGTCAAAGCCGATTACTGCTGATCTCCGTCGTGATTCTGTTTTCACCGTCTGTTCCCTGCATCTATTTTTGTTTCTACAGCTGATAACGGCACCACACACGCACGCACGCACACACACACACACACACACACACACACACACACACACACACATATACACACACTCACACATACACATACACACACACACTCATGCACACACACACTCTCCATATCTCTCTCCTTCGCCAAAAGTTTGGAGCATGGAGACATCGTGAAGCTCTTTGGGTTTTTCTGCGGCTCTGCTTGGATTGTACAGCCCGACATTAAAACCCTCCAGACCCGGTTGAGCTTGGTGAGTGTGATGTGCGAACACTCCAACTTTTTTATACCATGGTAAGCCTGGATTACCTTTTCCTGCAAACGGAGGGATATTAACAGCTTTCTCTCTGTGGCGCCTTTACGCATAGAAAATACTGGATGTGATGCCTCTGGTTACTATTTAAAGTTGGTACTATAATAACAAATAATAATAATAATAATAATAATGATAATAACCCTTTGTAGGTCTGCTCAACTGTTTGTTAGAAGTCACTTTGTCACTTGTCACTTTTTTGGGCAATCTACCACTTTTATGAGGTATGTAATGCACAAAATAAGACCATCAGATTGTGTTATGGTTGCTATAGATACACGTTGTGCTGACAAAAGAGACATTTTTTTAAGTTGAGTTTCATTTTTTTTCATCTTGTACACAAACAGAATGAGTCTCTAATATGTTTTGAACAAATGATGTCTGTAAAACGTCCAATTTAGGGTCAATGAGAAGGAAAAAACAACCGTGATTTATGTTGTCATGGCCTCAAAGAGGTAGGAGAAGCACCAAAATAATGATTTTTTAAATAGCACTATCTTGGTGAGACCTACAAAGGGTTATATAAATTAAAACAACAACAACAACAACAACAACAAAATCACATCCAGTGTTGGACAAAAAGATGCAGAAGAGCGTGCGGTACAATGAGGGCCACGCTCTGCATCTGTCTGGGGTTGCCCGTAAAGAAGGCGCCAAACGCGGCTTCCTGAGCAAGAAGACGACGGAGAACAGCCGCTGGGCAGAGAAGTACTTCGCGCTCTACCAGAACGTGCTCTTTTACTTTGAAAACGACCAGAGCGCGAGACCCTCCGGTATCTACCTGCTCGAGGGATGCACGTGCGAGCGGGCACCGGCGCCCAAAGTCTCCGCCATCAGCAAGGAGCCAATGGAGAAACAGCAGGTGAGTGCGTCCCAACACTACACTGAAGCAGAGTTTATATCCAAACATGTTAATTCACTATATAAAACTGGTGGAAATAAAAGTTTAACACATTTTTTGTTATTAACTTATAAGCAAATTGGATCTGAAACAGTTAATTGATGTAAAATGTGTCAGAAAAAGTCCATTTTTATATCATAATAAGAATATTTTCATTATATTTTAAGCCTGCAGCAGCACACACACACTAACACTTCATTTACACCAACACATCTGCATATATATCTACACTAATACACATATTCTGACTGTGCAATGATACACAATACAATAACAACAACCTACATTCCACAAATATTAATTTATTTATGTATTTATTTAACAGTGGAGTCCTATAAACGGGTGTAAGGGGGTCCCATGCAGCAAAAAAGGGGAATAATACATGTTCTATTATAAATCCATTATAAGTAACATAGAGACAGAACGTGTGAATGTGTTGGTCATGAGTTTCCTGCAGTTTCTGTAATAATAAAGCATGTCAGTCTTCTGTGTGTTTGTGTGCCAGTGTTTCAACATCAACATCATCTCACTGAAAATACCTGAAATGACCAAACGCCGAAATTCTGCTTGTTCATAAAAATGTTCTCATATAGAAAATGTGAAGTAGTAGTTTCTAGTTTTGGACGACGCACAGATGTTTTTATTTTAAGCAGAGTCTCCAATGAGCATGGGGTGTTTTAGCTTGACTTTCTATATGATTTACACAATATTTTCTCTATCTGGATTCTTTATAAAATGTCAAAAAATGGTTATAAATGTCCCACAGCCAAAGTGTGCATCTTCGAAATTGAACATATGCAGTCTAATCTTGTAGAAAACTAAGAAAATCTGAAAATATTCATATGTGAGACACTAGAATCAGTGAATTTTTGGTATTTTTGCTTTAAAATGACTTCAATGATGATCAAAAATAACTTGTGTATGAGAATGAGCCTTTTATATCTACACAGGGAGTGGCTCCTCTTCCACAGAGCTCGCCAGTATTTCAGCTTGGCATGTTTCCTCAATCTCTGATCACACTTTATGGTAATTTTTATGAGTTAGTACAGTTAACATATTACATATTGGTCCTTTAAGTCCATTTTGTGGACGAACTTTTTCTAATTTCAACAGAAATGTTTCTAGTTTTGGATGATGCAGAGATGTTTTTCTTTGCAGCAGAGCCTCACATGAGCAGGAGTGTTTCAGTTTGACTTTCTGCATTATCTACAGAATATTTACTCTATCTTGATTGTTTATAAAATGACAGAAAAATGTTTAAAAGTGTCGATCACAAGTTTCCACAGCCAAAGTTCACGTCTTAAGAACTGAACATATGCAGTCTGCTATTGTAGGAAACCAAGAAAATCTGAATATATTCACTAGAATCCGTGAATTTTTGGTACTTTGGCTTAAAAATGACTTCAATGATGATCAAAAATAACTGCAGATTAGTTTCCAGTGTATGGACTGATCAATTACAGGAGCAGTATGTAGAATTTAGCGGCATCTAACAGAACAGACTTTACAAAAGTGGAATATAATATTCATAAGTATGTTTTCAATCAGTGTTTAATCACCTGAAAATAAGAATCATTGTGTTATTGTTACCTTAGAATGAGTCTTGTTTCTACAGTCGTGTCGCCATGTTTCTACAGTAGCCCAGAATGGACAAACCAAACACTGACACTAGAGAGGAGCTTTCAAGTTTATAGTTGTTCTTTCTCTTTGGGAAGGGCAGGGAGTATTCAGTTGGTTGCAATGTCCAACCTCACCACTAGATGCCACTAAATTCTGCACACTGGTCCTTTAATCGACTGATATTTTCAACTCTTACTAACCTTTTAGGAGCTTTAAGCAGCATGCCATGAACTTCATCATTCATCTAATGTTTTTTGCCGGTTTATAGCTGGTTATACTCTCTTGTAGGGCAGCAACTAATGATTATTTTTGTGCTGAATATATATATTTTTTAGATAAAATGTCAGAATATGAATGAAAAAATAATTTTATAATTTCCCACAGCATAAGTTGATGCTCTAAAAATCTTGTTTTAAAGTGTGTCATTAATACTCAGGTTGTCTGTCACGCTTTGTTGGACGTTGCTCGCACGCTGCCTGCGACTCTGTCATGACTGTAGATGCTGCGTTTTTTGTTTTTTTATATTTATTTAACCCTCCTGTTGTCCTCGAGTCAAGGATGGAATGGGGGAAGAAGGAAGGAAAGGAGGGAGGATGGAAGGAAGGGAGGAAAAGAAGGACGGGAGGAAAGGGAGGAAGGAAAGGAAGGAAGGGAGGAAGAAGGAAGGAGTGAAGGAAGGAAGGAAGGAAAGGAGGGAGGAAGGAAGGGAGGAAAGAAAATAAGGAAGGGAGGAAGGAAAGGAAGGACGGAGGAAATAAGGAAGGAAAGCGGGAGGGAGAAAGGAAAAGAGGAAGGGAGGAAGGGAGGAAAGAAGGACAGAGGAAAGAAGAAAGGTGGGGAGGAAAGAAAGAGAGAAGGAAGGAGGAAGGACAGACGGAAGGAAGAAAGGGGGATGGAGGAAGGAAAGAAGGAAGGAGGAAGGACCGACGGAAGGAAGAAAGGGGGGTGGAGGAAGGAAAGAAGGAAGGGAGGAAAGAGAGAGGAAGGAAAGAAAGAGAGAAGGAAGGGAGGAAAGAAGGAACAGTCAAAACAGACGGGGTCAATTTGACCCGGGAAGACGACAGGAAGGTTAAGGAGACAAAAGAGCAAAAGAGCCACATCACAGTTTATTCACAGCTTTAATGTTGTAACAGCTCCTCTGCTCACACGTCTCAGCGTTGTGAGAATCTGCAGAAACACACAAGGTGATACATACATGCTTAAACTGGCAGAATCGCTCTTATTTAATAACACAAATACAGACAGTTACTTTTCTTTTTCTCTCCGGCTGCTGTTGTAAATGAGACTTTGCTCTTAACGGCTTGCCCGTTGTCCTCTGGTCGATTTTGATACAGGAGGACAGCAGGCATTAACCCAAAAATGAGGTATAATGTCATTTAAATGAGCCCTATTGACCATAATTTTCCAAAAATATATGTAAAACCTGTGGTGATAAGTCGGTATGAGGTTGGCTACAATGGTCTAACACAGAACTGGGTGATAATTTATACCTTAAATTACTGTAAATTCACAAAAAAAAGAGATTATCCCTTTTTTAAATCATGAAATAAGACATGAAAATGGCACGAAAAGTTCACTTGTGTTTAAGAAAATCAAACTTTAAAAGCTGAATTACAAAAAAAAATGACTTGATAGGATGAGATTGTTGCATTGTGGTGCTTTTGTGTTTTAGCAACAAAGATACAGAGGATAGGGAAGCTTTTTAAAAAATGTCAAAAAATAATGAAAAAAGCCAAAGATGACTTCCTTAAATTGCTTCTTTTGTCCAACCAACAGTCCAAAACCTCAAACGTGTCCGAATTAACAATATTAAACAGAGAAAATCAGCAAATTCTCACAATTGTAAAGCAGAAAGCAGCAAATGTTCACTATGTTTTCCTGATGAATTACGACTTCTATTTTCCGCTAACTGACTAATCATTTCAGAAGTCATTAAATATTAAATATATTTATGAAGGCTTTGTTACTGTATAACATGCATGTTTCACAATACAGTATCTGTACAGCAGATCTTAAATTCTCATTGTTGATCAGCTGTGTTGCTTTTATAGCTTTGCTGAACAAATACAGCTTCTTTGAAAGGATTAGGAGACAAAGAGAAGAGATGGACAAACAGAAACCTGAAACCAGCTGTTTCTGCTTCACAGAACATTCAGCCAATCGTCTGTTCTTCACCATCAAAGTCCGTCTTTCTCTTTCTCTGAGTCTTCTTTAAACACACATTCAGGTGGGAGACAGTGAAACAGGACAGTGCTGATAAGCTGAGAGGCGCGCTGCAGTGTGACAGGCTGGCATTAGAGCAGCGGGGAGCTGTCGGCCCGCCCGCCTGCACTGTGGAGACTGTTTACTTCTCACTGCTGTGAGTCCAGACAGTGATCATCAGCTGATAAACCAGACTGGACAATACAGCTGAGCTACGTTCAACACCTTTCAAAAGCAGCCAGTTAACAAAAGTGCAGACTGACATTATTCCTGCATGAAAAAAACGCTCATATATGTGTATTGGGCTATCGTGACATCCTCCAGTAACACATCAAGCACAAATTACTGGTGGATGTCTTTTATAATGTGAAGGAAGTATTTCTATCGTTTACCTCAACTCATCACAATGAAGAAATAAAATAGTGGCTGCACTGCAACTTTTATTGTAAAATCCCATCTTCAGATATTATAAACTGCTCTGCACCATTTATTTATTTGACAGGGACAATGTAAATGTGTCAGAATTAGCCAAGAGTCTAGTTTTCATCTGTAGTCCAAGCACAATGAGAAAAGAGGAGGAAAAAAAACTATACAGGCAACACATCATTAACACAAACAGTGTGTAAAAGCATCGTCCATGGTGATACACAGAAGCTGTAGATTTAGTTATGGCGGTTTTTTGACTGACATTTGTCTGATTAATGGATCTGTTATTTAAACTGGACTAACTGGAGACGTTGTGTATCATGCCTGTACATGAAACAGCACTTCCACACCAACAAAGACCCCACATTATCTTTTTATTGGTTTGAATCCCCACAGACTTTTCTTGACTCCACATATTCAAAATGCTAAAATCAGAAAACATGCTCACGATGACGGATGTTAAAATGATGACAAATCACTTTCATTGACAAAAAAAACAAAACAAAATTAGCTTTGGAATAAGTTACAAAGGTTTGGACTTACAGTTCAGATGTTTGTCGCTAGAATAGCTAAAAATAATTGATTTTCATTATTGTCCCAGCCAGCATGTCCATGTAATTGTGGGCTCCGTGGTTACTTTTGCGGGTCCCACATGGTTTTAGTAACATGGACCCCTCATATTAAGCCTACGTGGGCTGACTGTATGAGCCCCATAAGGGATGTAAGTGGGCATAAACAGGACGAATTGTATGGGGCCTATATTGTTTCAGAAACATGGGCCCCACATGTGTAACTCACCCAGTTGGGCCCCACCTGAAACCCAGTCATAACCCACTTGAAGCCCATATGGGCAAAACAAGGTGGGGTCACCATGGAACCTGCAGCCAAGCCCATGTGGGACCCATCTTGCAGCCCAAATTGAAACCTTATGAGGCCCACATGGACATGCTGGCTGGGGTTCAATCTGACAATTACTTTGTCAAATGTTTCATGTATAAAACCTGATAAAATTAAGAAAATACACATCACAATATTCTAGAGCTCAATCATTAAATGTCTCGTTTCCTTTAACTAAGAGTCCAAAGATATCAAATTTTGTTATACCATGCACAAAAACTAAGGAAGGGGAGGCAGCTTTTTGTGTTTATGCCCCACGCAGGTGGAATACCCTGCCTGAAACAGTGAGAGGGGCCACATCAGTGGCCACTTTTAAAAGCAGGTTAAAAACTTTTCTTTTTATGACAGTGTTTGGTTAGGTGTGTGTGTGTGTGTGTGTGTGTGTGTGTGTGTGTGTATAGGTGTGTGCACATGTGTGTTTGATTGGACTTGTTTATTAGGGCCCGAGCACTGACAAGTCAGTGAGGGACCTATTGCTTTTGCCAGGATTCTTATTATTAGGGCCCGAGCACTGACAAGTCAGTGAGGGACCTATTGCTTTTGCCAGGATTCTTATTATTAGGGCCCGAGCACTGACAAGTCAGTGAGGGACCTATTGCTTTTGCCGGAATTATTATTAGGGCCCGAGCACTGACAAGTCAGTGAGGGACCTATTGCTTTTGCCAGGATTCTTATTAGGGCCCGAGCACTGACAAGTCAGTGAGGGACCTATTGCTTTTGCCAGGATTCTTATTATTAGGGCCCGAGCACTGACAAGTCAGTGAGGGACCTATTGCTTTTGCCAGGATTCTTATTATTAGGGCCCGAGCACTGACAAGTCAGTGAGGGACCTATTGCTATTGCCAAGATTCTTATTATTATTTTTCACGCTCTTTGTCCGCCACTTTGAGCGCATTTTTGGTGGCCTGAACATACATGAAAACTCATGAAATTCTGCACACACGTCGCAGCTGGTGAAAATTTATTTAATTTAACGTGATTGGACGCAAGCGTGGTAAGGGGACTCGCTAGCGCCCCCTAACGTCGGGTCATGTGACCACAAATCTTCTCGGATCTGCATGAAATTTACATATGTCATAGGTCTCATCGGATCATTGGGAAATTAATTTTGTGGAATTTTTTTACCAAACAGGAAGTCGCCCACGCGGCGTGGCGTGCACCGATTTTCATTTTTCAAACACCGCTTTGAGGACTTTATGATGTTCACAGAATCATGAAACCTGCCACGTAGGTTTCAAATCAAGAGCTGTTTCATCTGATACCACATTTGCCCAACATTTTGCCCCAACAGCTCAGTAGCGCCCCCTAATGCCTTTTCCCACTTAGCATGTACTGACAAACTCTAAAACTCACCAAATTGGACACACTCGTCGAGACTCACGAATATTATTTTTTGGTATGACCGCCACCTTTTAAGTGCCAAAATGACTCTACAGCGCCCCCTAGAACATTAAAAGTTGAAGCCCCGCCTTCTACATGCACGTACATGAACGAAATTTTGGATTCATATATATCATGACCAGACGCACAAAAAAGCCTCTTGGACCCATACCCTAAGTCCAACAAGAAGTCGGCCATCTTGGATCACAGGTGCATTTTTGTCGCCATTTTCCCCATTTCCAGGCCTCGTACTTTAACAAACTCTTCCTGCAGTTTTGACTCCACAGACTTCAGATTGGAACTGTATCATCCTCAGACCTTGATGATGTAAACCTGACGACAGATTTTTCCTACGTTATACCAGGTGGGCGTGGCAGTCGTTTGTTTGTATAAACAAACAACTCCTTATAACTCCTCCATACATTGTCGGATGTTAATACATGCACTGCGTAAAATGTCACAGCTGTTGAAACCGTTTCAATTTCAACATCATTGGGGGTGGATGTGGCAAGGGGTCTCCATAGCGCCCCCTAACAGCAGGTCATGTGACCACAAACTTTGTCTGATCTTTGTGAAATTTACAGGACTCATAGCACTCATGGGTAAACCCCCAAATTATTTTTTTCAAATTTTTCGCTCTAACAGGAAGTGAGTTATTGTGCATTTCCTGCGTCAATTTTCCGTTTTTCCCTCTGCGTTTAGAGGACTTTCCCGTCTTCACAGAATCACCAAATTGCCCACATAGGTTCACACTCAGGCGCACTTTAATTTGAGACCATAACTGCCTCTGGGCATGGCACAACAGCTCAATAGCGCCCCCTAATGCCTTTATCCATTTTGTACATTTTCACAAACTCCTACACTCACCAAATTGTACACATACGTCAACAGTCACAAATATTGACTACTGACAAAGTTTGGGATTTTTAAGTGAGAAGATGACTCCACAGCGCCCCCTGGAAGATTTCAAAGTTTAAGCCCCGCCTTCCACATTGACATAGAAAAATGAAATCGACAAGGCCTATGTATTATGTCCAGACGCACAAAAAAGCCTCTTGGACCCATACCCTAAGTCCAACAGGAAGTCGGCCATCCAGGCTAAAATGTTCAATCTGGATCATTTTTATTATTATTATAGTTGTACGCCTTTTTGACAGCCTAAACATGCCCCAAAACTCACCAAAACTTGCAATCATGTCCGATCCGGAGAAAACTTTGATATTTTAAGGAGCGCGGAAATGGCCGACGCAAAAATTGATTAATAGCGCCCCCTAGAAAATTTAAAAATTCAAGCCCCTCCACTCAGATTGACGTAGACAGACCAAATTCGGGAAACACATGTATCGTGTTAAGACGCACAAAAAAGCCTCTTGGACCCATAGCCTAAGTCCAACAGGAAGTCGGCCATCCAGGCAAAATGCTCAATCTTGATGCTTTTTTGACCCTTCACCCACATTCCTTTGTGCTGAGAAGTCACCCAGACTCATTTGTGGTCTTAGTTTGCCATCTAGTGGAGACATTAACCCCATCACACAATGTTCACTTAAAGGCACAGGAGCAAAGACATCTACATGCCAGTTTTGACAGCCCTGCGACTGCCGCACGCACCGACGTGCATGTACGGCGTTACAGTTGCGGGGAAACCGGGGGGGTGCGAGGGCCCTTCGACACTGCTTGCAGTTTTAATTATTAGGGCCCGAGCACTGACAAGTCAGTGAGGGACCTATTGCTTTTGCCAGGATTCTTATTATTATAATTCATTATTTTTCACGTTCTTATGCCGTGTAATGAATCGCATTTTTGGTGGCCTGAACATGCATGAAAACTCATGAAATTCTGCACACACGTCGCAGCTGATGAAAATTTATTTAATTTAACGTGATTGGACGCAAGCGTGGTAAGGGGACTCGCTAGCGCCCCCACACGTCGGGTCATGTGACCACAAATCTTCTCGGATCTGCATGAAATTTACATATGTCATAGGTCTCATTGGATCATTGGAAAATTAATTTTGTGGAATTTTTTTACCAAACAGGAAGTCGCCCACGCGGCGTGGCGTTCACCGATTTTCATTTTTCGAACAACGCTTTGAGGACTTTATGATGTTCACAGAATCATGAAACCTGCCACGTAGGTTTCAAATCATGAGCTCTTTCATCTGATACCACATTTGCCCAATATTTTGCCCCAACAGCTCAGTAGCGCCCCCTAATGCCTTTTCCCACTTAGCATGTACTGACAAGCTCTAAAACTCACCAAATTGGACACACTCATCAGGACTCACAAATATTATTTTTTTGTATAACCGCAGCCTTTTAAGTGGCAATATGACTCTACAGCGCCCCCTAGAGCATTAAAAGTTGAAGCCCCGCCTTCTACATGCACGTACATGAACGAAATTTAGGATTCATATATATCATGACCAGACGCACAAAAAAGCCTCTTGGACACATACCCTAAGTCCAACAGGAAGTCGGCCATCTTGGATCACAGGTGCATTTTTGCCGCCATTTTCCCCATTTCCAGCCCTCGTACTTTAACGCACTCCTCCTGCAGTTTTGACTCCACAGACTTCAGATTGGAACTGTATCATCCTCAGACCTTGATGATGTAAACTTGACGACAGATTTTTCCTACGTTATACCAGGTGGGCGTGGCAGTCGTTTGTTTGTATAAACAAACAACTCCTTATAACTCCTCCATACATTGTCGGATGTTTATACATGCACTGCGTAAAATGTCACACCTGGTGACGCCGTTTCAATTTCAACATCATTGGGGGTGGATGTGGCAAGGGGTCTCCATAGCGCCCCCTAACAGCAGGTCATGTGACCACAAACTTTGTCTGATCTTCGTGAAATTTACAGGACTCATAGCACTCATGGGTAAACCCTCAAATTATTTTTTTCAAATTTTTTGCTCTAACAGGAAGTGAGTTATTGTGCATTTCCTGCGTCAATTTTCCGTTTTTCCCTCTGCGTTTAGAGGACTTTCCCGTCTTCACAGAATCACCAAATTGCCCACATAGGTTCACACTCAGGCGCACTTTAATTTGAGACCATAACTGCCTCTGGGCGTGGCACAACAGCTCAATAGCGCCCCCTAATGCCTTTATCCATTTTGTACATTTTCACAAACTCCTACACTCACCAAATTGTACACATACGTCAACAGTCACACATATTGACTACTGACAAAGTTTGGGATTTTTAAGTGAGAAGATGACTCCACAGCGCCCCCTGGAAGATTTCAAAGTTTAAGCCCCGCCTTCCACATTGACATAGAAAAATGAAATCGACAAGGCCTATGTATTATGTCCAGACGCACAAAAAAGCCTCTTGGACCCATACCCTAAGTCCAACAGGAAGTCGGCCATCCAGGCTAAAATGTTCAATCTGGATCATTTTTATTATTATTATAGTTTTACGCCTTTTTGACAGCCTAAACATGCCCCAAAACTCACCAAAACTTGCAATCATGTCCGATCCGGAAAAAACTTTGATATTTTAAGGAGCGCGGAAATGGCCGACGCAAAAATTGATTAATAGCGCCCCCTAGAAAATTTAAAAATTCAAGCCCCTCCACTCAGATTGACGTAGACAAACCAAATTCGGGAAACACATGTATCGTGTTAAGACGCACAAAAAAGCCTCTTGGACCCATAGCCTAAGTCCAACAGGAAGTCGGCCATCCAGGCAAAATGCTCAATCTTGATGCTTTTTTGACCCTTCACCCACATTCCTTTGTGCTGAGAAGTCACCCAGACTCATTTGTGGTCTTAGTTTGCCATCTAGTGGAGACATTAACCCACAATGTTCACTTAAAGGCACAGGAGCAAAGACATCTACATGCCAGTTTTGACAGCCCTGCGACTGCCGCACGCACCGACGTGCATGTACGGCGTTACAGTTGGGGGGAAACCGTGGGGGGTGCGAGGGCCCTTCGACACTGCTTGCAGTTTTAATTATTATTATTCCTATTATTATTATTTTTCACGTTCTTATGCCGCCACTTTGAGCGCATTTTTGGCGGCTTGAACATGCATGAAAACTCATGAAATTCTGCACACACGTCGCAGCTGGTGAAAATTTATTTAATTTAACGTGATTGGACGCAAGCGTGGTAAGGGGACTCGCTAGCGCCCCCTAACGTCGGGTCATGTGACCACAAATCCTCTCGGGTCGGCATGAAATTTAAATATGTTACAGCTCACATCGGATCATTGGGAAATTAATTTTGTGGAATTTTTTTACCAAACAGGAAGTCGTCCACGCGGCGTGGCGTGCACCGATTTTCATTTTTTCGAACACCGCTTTGAGGACTTTATGATGTTCACAGAATCATGAAACCTGCCACGTAGGTTTCAAATCATGAGCTCTTTCATCTGATACCACATTTGCCCAATATTTTGCCCCAATAGCTCAGTAGCGCCCCCTAATGCCTTTTCCCACTTAGGATGTACTGACAAGCTCTAAAACTCACCAAATTGGACACACTCGTCAAGACTCACGAATATTATTTTTTGGTATAACCGCAACCTTTTAAGTGCCAAAATGACTCTACAGCGCCCCCTAGAAAATTAAAAGTTGAAGCCCCGCCTTCTACATGCACATACATGAACGAAATTTGGGATTCATATATATCATGACCAGACGCACAAAAAAGCCTCCTGGACCCATACCCTAAGTCCAACAGGAAGTCGGCCATCTTGGATCACAGGTGCATTTTTTCCGCCATTTTCCCCATTTCCAGGTCTCGCACTTTAACGAACTCCTCCTGCAGTTTTGACTCCACAGACTTCAGATTCGAACTGTATCATCCTCAGACCTTGATGATGTAAACTTGACAACAGATTTTACCTACGTTATACCAGGTGGGCGTGGCAGTTGTTTGTTTGTATAAACAAACAACTCCTTATAACTCCTCAATACATTGTCGGATGTTTATACATGCATCACGTGAAATGTCACACTTGGTGACGCCGTTTTAATTTCAACATCATTGGGGGTGGGGGTGGCAAGGGGTCTCCATAGCGCCCCCTAACAGCAGGTCATGTGACCAAAGACTTTGTCTGATCTTAGTGAAATTTACAGGACTCATAGCACTCATGGGTAAACGCCCAAATTATTTTTTTCAAAATTGTCGCTCTAACAGGAAGTGAGTTATTGTGCATTTCCTGCGTCACTTTTCCGTTTTTCCCTCTGCCTTTAGAGGACTTTCCGGTCTTCACAGAATCACCAAATTGTACACATACGTCAACAGTCACACATATTGCCTACTGACAAAGTTTGGGATTTTTAAGTGAGAAAATGACTCCACAGCGCCCCCTGGAAGATTTCAAAGTTTAACCATTATATGAATACCTTATCCCGTTTCATTTCTGCTCTTGGTCTGCCATCTAGTGGAGACATTAACCCCATCACACAATGTTCCATTGGAGCAGCAGGAGCAAAGACCTTTACATGGCTGCTGTCAATGCCCTGCGACTGCGACAAGCACTGACGTTCCTGCGTATGAAGACCTCTACCTGCGCGCCCTCCGACTGCGCCACAGTCCGACGTGCACGGATGTGCGAGGGCCCTTCGACACTGCTTGCAGTTTTAATTATTATTATTAGGGCCCGAGCACTGACAAGTCAGTGAGGGACCTATTGCTATTGCCAAGATTCTTATTATTATTTTTCACGCTCTTTGTCCGCCACTTTGAGCGCATTTTTGGTGGCCTGAACATACATGAAAACTCATGAAATTCTGCACACACGTCGCAGCTGGTGAAAATTTATTTAATTTAACGTGATAGGACGCAAGCGTGTTAAGGGGACTCGCTAGCGCCCCCACACGTCGGGTCATGTGACCACAAATCTTCTCGGATCTACATGAAATTTTTATATGTCATAGGTCTCATCGGATCACTGGGAAATTAATTTTGTGGAATTTTTTTACCAAACAGGAAGTCGCCCACGCGGCGTGGCGTGCACCGATTTTCATTTTTCGAACACCGCTTTGAGGACTTTATGATGTTCTCAGAATCATGAAACCTGCCACGTAGGTTTCAAATCATGAGCTCTTTCATCTGATACCACATTTGCCCAATATTTTGCCCCAACAGCTCAGTAGCGCCCCCTAATGCCTTTTCCCACTTAGCATGTACTGACAAGCTCTAAAACTCACCAAATTGGACACACTCATCAAGACTCATGAATATTATTTTTTGGTATAACCGCAACCTTTTAAGTGGCAAAATGACTCTACAGCGCCCCCTAGAACATTAAAAAATGAAGCCCCGCCTTCTACATGCACGTACATGAACGAAATTTAGGATTCATATATATCATGACCAGACGCACAAAAAAGCCTCTTGGACCCATACCCTAAGTCCAACAGGAAGTCGGCCATCTTGGATCACAGGTGCATTTTTTCCGCCATTTTCCCCATTTCCAGGCCTTGCACTTTAACGAACTCCTCCTGCAGTTTTGACTCCACAGACTTCAGATTGGCATTGTATCATCCTCAGACCTTGATGATGTAAACTTGACGACAGATTTTTCCTACGTTATACCAGGTGGGCGTGGCAGTCGTTTGTTTGTATAAACAAACAACTCCTTATAACTCCTCCATACATTGTCGGATGTTTATACATGCACTGCGTAAAATGTCACACCTGGTGACGCCGTTTCAATTTCAACATCATTGGGGGTGGATGTGGCAAGGGGTCTCCATAGCGCCCCCTAACAGCAGGTCATGTGACCACAAACTTTGTCTGATCTTCGTGAAATTTACAGGTCTCATAGCACTCATGGGTAAACCCTCAAATTATTTTTTTCAAATTTTTCGCTCTAACAGGAAGTGAGTTATTGTGCATTTCCTGCGTCAATTTTCCGTTTTTCCCTCTGCGTTTAGAGGACTTTCCCGTCTTCACAGAATCACCAAATTGCCCACGTAGGTTCACACTCAGGCGCACTTTAATTTGAGACCATAACTGCCTCTGGGCGTGGCACAACAGCTCAATAGCGCCCCCTAATGCCTTTATCCATTTTGTACATTTTCACAAACTCCTACACTCACCAAATTGTACATATACGTCAACAGTCACACAGATTGACTACTGACAAAGTTTGGGATTTTTAAGTGAGAAGATGACTCCACAGCGCCCCCTGGAAGATTTCAAAGTTTAAGCCCCGCCTTCCACATTGACATAGAAAAATGAAATCGACAAGGCCTATGTATTATGTCCAGACGCACAATAAAGCCTCTTGGACCCATACCCTAAGTCCAACAGGAAGTCGGCCATCCAGGCTAAAATTTTCAATCTGGATCAGTTTTATTATTATTATAGTTGTACGCCTTTTTGACAGCCTAAACATGCCCCAAAACTCACCAAAACTTGCAATCATGTCCGATCCGGAGAAAACCTTGATATTTTAAGGAGCGGGGAAATGGCCGACGCAAAAATGGATTAATAGCGCCCCCTAGAAAATTTAAAAAATCAAGCCCCTCCACTCAGATTGACGTAGACAAACCAAATTCGGGAAACACATGTATCGTGTAAAGACGCACAAAAAAGCCTCTTGGACCCATAGCCTAAGTCCAACAGGAAGTCGGCCATCCAGGCAAAATGCTCAATCTTGATGCTTTTTTTACCCTTCACCCACATTCCTTTGTGCTGAGAAGTCACCCAGACTCATTTGTGGTCTTAGTTTGCCATCTAGTGGAGACATTAACCGCTGCACACAATGTTCAATTAAAGGCACAGGAGCAAAGACATCTACATGCCAGTTTTGACAGCCCTGCGACCGCCGCACGCACCGACGTGCACGTACGGCGTTACAATTGGGGGGGTAAACGGGGGGGTGCGAGGGCCCTTCGACACTGCTTGCAGTTTTAATTATTAGGGCCCGAGCACTGACAAGTCAGTGAGGGACCTATTGCTTTTGCCAGGATTCTTATTATTAGGGCCCGAGCACTGACAAGTCAGTGAGGGACCTATTGCTTTTGCCAGGATTCTTATTATTATTATTATTATTATTATTATTATTATTCACGTTCTTATGCCGTGTCATGAATCGCATTTTTGGCGGCTTGAACATAAATGAAAACTCATGAAATTCTGCACACACGTCGCAGCTGGTGAAAATTTATTTAATTTAACGTGATTGGACGCAAGCGTGGTAAGGGGACTCGCTAGCGCCCCCTAACGTCGGGTCATGTGACCACAAATCCTCTCGGATCGGCATGAAATTTAAATATGTTACAGCTCTCATCGGATCATTGGGAAATTAATTTTGTGGAATTTTTTTACCAAACAGGAAGTTGACCACGCGGCGTGGCGTGCACCGATTTTCACAATTTCGAACAACGCTTTGAGGACTTTATGATGTTCACAGAATCATGAAACCTGCCACGTAGGTTTCAAATCATGAGCTCTTTCATCTGATACCACATTTGCCCAATATTTTGGCCCAACAGCTCAGTAGCGCCCCCTAATGCCTTTTCCCACTTAGCATGTACTGACAAGCTCTAAAACTCACCAAATTGGACACACTTGTCAAGACTCACGAATATTATTTTTTGGTATAACCGCAACTTTTTAAGTGCCAAAATGACTCTACAGCGCCCCCTAGAACATTAAAAGTTGAAGCCCCGCCTTCTACATGCACGTACATGAACGAAATTTAGGAATCATATATATCATGACCAGACGCACAAAAAAGCCTCTTGGACCCATACCCTAAGTCCAACAGGAAGTCGGCCATCTTGGATCACAGGTGCATTTTTTCCGCCACAGGTGCATTTTTCCAGGCCTCGTACTTTAACGCACTCCTCCTGCAGTTTTGACTCCACAGACTTAAGATTCGCATTGTATCATCATCAGACCTTGATGATGTAAACTTGACAACAGATTTTTCCTACGTTATACCAGGTGGGCGTGGCTGTTGTTTGTTTGTATAAACAAACAACTCCTTATAACTCCTCCATACATTGTCGGATGTTAATACATGCACTGCGTAAAATGTCACACCTGGTAACGCCGTTTCAATTTCAACATCATTGGGGGTGGGTGTGGCAAGGGGTCTCCATAGCGCCCCCTAACAGCAGGTCATGTGACCAAAAACGTTGTCTGATCTTCGTGAAATTTACAGGACTCATAGCACTTATGGGTAAACCCCCAAATTAATTTTTTCAAATTTTTCACTCAAACAGGAAGTGAGTTATTTTGCATTTCCTGCGTCAATTTACCATTTTTCCAACAGCGTTTAAAGGACTTTCCCGTCTTCACAGAATCACCAAATTGTACACATACGTCAACAGTCACACATATTGCCTACTGACAAAGTTTGGGATTTTTAAGTGAGAAAATGACTCCACAGCGCCCCCTGGAAGATTTCAAAGTTTAACCATTATATGAATACCTTATCCCCTTTCATTTCTGGTCTTGGTCTGCCATCTAGTGGAGACATTAACCCCCCTTCACACAATGTTCCATTGAAGCAGCAGGAGCAAAGACCTTTACATGGCTGCTGTCAATGCCCTGCGACTGCGACAAGCACTGACGTTCCTGCGTAAGAAGACCTCTACCTGCGCGCCCTCCGACTGCGCCACAGTCCGACGTGCGTGGATGCGCGAGGGCCCTTCGACACTGCTTGCAGTTTTAATTATTATTCACGTTCTTATGCCGTGTAATGAATCGCATTTTTGGCGGCTTGAACATAAATGAAAACTCATGAAATTCTGCACAAACGTCGCAGCTGGTGAAAATTTATTTAATTTAATGTGATTGGACGCAAGCGTGGTAAGGGGACTCGCTAGCGCCCCCTAACGTCGGGTCATGTGACCACAAATCCTCTCGGATCGGCATGAAATTTAAATATGTCATAGTTCTCATTGGATCATTGGGAAATTAATTTTGTGGAATTTTTTTACCAAACAGGAAGTCGCCCACGCGGCGTGGCGTGCACCGATTTTCATTTTTCGAACACCGCTTTGAGGACTTTATGATGTTCACAGAATCATGAAACCTGCCACGTAGGTTTCAAATCATGAGCTCTTTCATCTGATACCACATTTGCCCAATATTTTGCCCCAACAGCTCAGTAGCGCCCCCTAATGCCTTTTCCCACTTAGCATGTACTGACAAGCTCTAAAACTCACCAAATTGGACACACTCGTCAAGACTCACAAATATTATTTTTTGGTATAAGCGCAACCTTTTAAGTGGCAAAATGACTCTACAGCGCCCCCTAGAACATTAAAAGTTGAAGCCCCGCCTTCTACATGCACGTACATGAACGAAATTTAGGATTCATATATATCATGACCAGACGCACAAAAAAGCCTCTTGGACACATACCCTAAGTCCAACAGGAAGTCGGCCATCTTGGATCACAGGTGCATTTTTGCCGCCATTTTCCCCATTTCCAGGCCTCGTACTTTAACAAACTCTTCCTGCAGTTTTGACTCCACAGACTTCAGATTGGAACTGTATCATCCTCAGACCTTGATGATGTAAACTTGACGACAGATTTTTCCTACGTTATACCAGGTGGGCGTGGCAGTCGTTTGTTTGTATAAACAAACAACTCCTTATAACTCCTCCATACATTGTCGGATGTTAATACATGCACTGCGTAAAATGTCACACCTGTTGAAACCGTTTCAATTTCAACATCATTGGGGGTGGATGTGGCAAGGGGTCTCCATAGCGCCCCCTAACAGCAGGTCATGTGACCACAAACTTTGTCTGATCTTCGTGAAATTTACAGGACTCATAGCACTCATGGGTAAACCCCCAAATTATTTTTTTCAAATTTTTCGCTCCAACAGGAAGTGAGTTATTGTGCATTTCCTGCGTCAATTTTCCGTTTTTCCCTCTGCGTTTAGAGGACTTTCCCGTCTTCACAGAATCACCAAATTGCCCACATAGGTTCACACTCAGGCGCACTTTAATTTGAGACCATAACTGCCTCTGGGCGTGGCACAACAGCTCAATAGCGCCCCCTAATGCCTTTATCCATTTTGTACATTTTCACAAACTCCTACACTCACCAAATTGTACACATACGTCAACAGTCACACATATTGACTACTGACAAAGTTTGGGATTTTTAAGTGAGAAGATGACTCCACAGCGCCCCCTGGAAGATTTCAAAGTTTAAGCCCCGCCTTCCACATTGACATAGAAAAATGAAATCGACAAGGCCTATGTATTATGTCCAGACGCACAAAAAAGCCTCTTGGACCCATACCCTAAGTCCAACAGGAAGTCGGCCATCTAGGCTAAAATGTTCAATCTGGATGATTTTTATTATTATTATAGTTGTACGCCTTTTTGACAGCCTAAACATGCCCCAAAACTCACCAAAACTTGCAATCATGTCCGATCCGGATAAAACTTTGATATTTTAAGGAGCGCGGAAATGGCCGACGCAAAAATTGATTAATAGCGCCCCCTAGAAAATTTAAAAAATCAAGCCCCTCCACTCAGATTGACGTAGACAAACGAAATTCGGGAAACACATGTATCGTGTAAAGACGCACAAAAAAGCCTCTTGGAGCCATAGCCTAAGCCTAACAGGAAGTCTGCAATCCAGGCAAAAATGCTCAATCTCAATGATTTTTTGGCCCTTCACCCACATTCCTTTGTGCTGAGAAGTCACCCAGACTCATTTGTGGTCTTAGTTTGCCATCTAGTGGAGACATTAACCACTGCACACAATTTTCAATTAAAGGCACAGGAGCAAAGACATCTACATGCCAGTTTTGAGAGCCCTGCGACTGCCGCACGCACCGACGTGCATGTACGGCGTTACAATTGGGGGGGTAAACGGGGGGGTGCGAGGGCCCTTCGACACTGCTTGCAGTTTTAATTATTATTATTATTCACGTTCTTATGCCGTGTCATGAATCGCATTTTTGGCGGCCTGAACATACATGAAAACTCATGAAATTCTGCACACACGTCGCAGCTGGTGAAAATTTATTTAATTTAACGTGATTGGACGCAAGCGTGGTAAGGGGACTCGCTAGCGCCCCCTAACGTCGGGTCATGTGACCATAAATCCTCTCGGATCGGCATGAAATTTAAATATGTTACAGCTCTCATCGGATCATTGGGAAATTAATTTTGTGGAATTTTTTTACCAAACAGGAAGTTGACCACGCGGCGTGGCGTGCACCGATTTTCATTTTTCGAACACCGCTTTGAGGACATTATGATGTTCACAAAATCATGAAACCTGCCACGTAGGTTTCAAATCATGAGCTCTTTCATCTGATACCATATTTGCCCAATATTTTGCCCCAACAGCTCAGTAGCGCCCCCTAATGCCTTTTCCCACTTAGCATGTACTGACAAGCTCTAAAACTCACCAAATTGGACACACTCATCAAGACTCATGAATATTATTTTTTGGTATAACCGAAACTTTTTAAGTGCCAAAATGACTCTACAGCGCCCCCTAGAACATTAAAAGTTGAAGCCCCGCCTTCTACATGCACGTACATGAACGAAATTTAGGATTCATATATATCATGACCAGACGCACAAAAAAGCCTCTTGGACCCATACCCTAAGTCCAACAGGAAGTCGGCCATCTTGGATCACAGGTGCATTTTTTCCGCCACAGGTGCATTTTTTCAGCCCTCGTACTTTGACGCACTCCTCCTGCAGTTTTGACTCCACAGACTTCAGATTGGAACTATATCATCCTCAGGCCTTGATTATGTAAACTTGATGACAGATTTTACCTACGTTATACCAGGTGGGCGTGGCTGTTGTTTGTTTGTATAAACAAACAACTCCTTATAACTCCTCCATACATTGTCGGATGTTAATACATGCACTGCGTAAAATGTCACACCTGGTGACGCCGTTTCAATTTCAATATCATTGGGGGTGGGTGTGGCATGGGGTCTCCATAGCGCCCCCTAACAGCAGGTCATGTGACCAAAAACTTTGTCTGATCTACGTGAAATTTACAGGACTCATAGCACTTATGGGTAAACCCCGAAATTAATTTTTTCAAATTTTTCACTGTAACAGGAAGTGAGTTATTGTGCATTTCCTGCGTCAATTTTCCATTTTTCCCACTGCGTTTAGAGGACTTTCTTGTCTTCACAGAATCACCAAATTGCACACATAGGCTCACGCTCAGGCACACTTTAATTTGAGACCATAACTGCCCCTGGGCGTGGCACAACAGCTCAATAGCGCCCCCTAATGCCTTTATCAATTTTGTACATTTTCACAAACTACTACACTCACCAAATTGTACACATACGTCAACAGTCACACATATTGACTACTGACAAAGTTTGGGATTTTTAAGTGAGAAAATGACTCCACAGCGCCCCCTGGAAGATTTCAAAGTTTAAGCCCCGCCTTCCACATTGACATAGAGAAATAAAATCGACAAGGCCTATGTATTATGTCCAGACGCACAAAAAAGCCTCTTGGACCCATACCCTAAGTCCAACAGGAAGTCGGCCATCCAGGCTAAAATGTTCAATCTGGATGATTTTTATTATTATTATATTTTTACGCCTTTTTGAAAGCCTAAACATGCCCCAAAACTCACCAAAACTTGCAATCATGTCCGATCCGGCGAAGAATTTGATATTCTAAGGATCACGGAAATTGCCGACGCAAAAATGGATTAATAGCGCCCCCTAGAAAATTTAAAAAATCAAGCCCCTCCACTCAGATTGACGTAGACAAACCAAATTCATGAAACACATGTATCATGTCCAGACGCACAAAAAAGCCTCTTGGACCCATATCCTAAGTCCAACAGGAAGTCGGCCATCCAGGCAAAAATGCTCAATCTTTATGATTGTTTGGTCCCTTCACCCACATTCCTTTGTGCTAAGAAGTCACCCAGACTCATTTGTGGTCTTAGTTTGCCATCTAGTGGAGACATTAACCCCATCACACAATGTTCCATTAAAGCAGCAGGAGCAAAGACCTTTACATGGCTGCTGTCAATGCCCTGCGACTGCGACAAGCACTGACGTTCCTGCGTATGAAGACCTCTACCTGCGCGCCCTCCGACTGCGCCACAGTCCGACGTGCACGGATGTGCGAGGGCCTTTCGACACTGCTTGCAGTTTTAATTATTATTATTATTATTATTATTATTCACGTTCTTATGCCGTGTCATGAATCGCATTTTTGGCGGCTTGAACATAAATGAAAACTCATGAAATTCTGCACACACGTCGCAGCTGGTGAAAATTTATTTAATTTAACGTGATTGGACGCAAGCGTGGTAAGGGGACTCGCTAGCGCCCCCTAACGTCGGGTCATGTGACCACAAATCCTCTCGGATCGGCATGAAATTTAAATATGTTACAGCTCTCATCGGATCATTGGGAAATTAATTTTGTGGAATTTTTTTACCAAACAGGAAGTTGACCACGCGGCGTGGCGTGCACCGATTTTCACAATTTCGAACACCGCTTTGAGGACTTTATGATGTTCACAGAATCATGAAACCTGCCACGTAGGTTTCAAATCATGAGCTCTTTCATCTGATACCACATTTGCCCAATATTTTGCCCCAACAGCTCAGTAGCGCCCCCTAATGCCTTTTCCCACTTAGCATGTACTGACAAGCTCTAAAACTCACCAAATTGGACACACTCATCAAGACTCATGAATATTATTTTTTGGTATAACCGCAACCTTTTAAGTGCCAAAATGACTCTACAGCGCCCCCTAGAACATTAAAAGTTGAAGCCCCGCCTTCTACATGCACGTACATGAACGAAATTTAGGATTCATATATATCATGACCAGACGCACAAAAAAGCCTCTTGGACCCATACCCTAAGTCCAACAGGAAGTCGGCCATCTTGGATCACAGGTGCATTTTTTCCGCCACAGGTGCATTTTTCCAGGCCTCGTACTTTAACGCACTCCTCCTGCAGTTTTGACTCCACAGACTTCAGATTGGAACTATATCATCCTCAGGCCTTGATTATGTAAACTTGATGACAGATTTTTCCTACGTTATACCAGGTGGGCGTGGCTGTTGTTTGTTTGTATAAACAAACAACTCCTTATAACTCTTCCATACATTGTCGGATGTTAATACATGCACTGCGTAAAATGTCACACCTGGTAACGCCGTTTCAATTTCAACATCATTGGGGGTGGGTGTGGCAAGGGGTCTCCATAGCGCCCCCTAACAGCAGGTCATGTGACCAAAAACGTTGTCTGATCTTCGTGAAATTTACAGGACTCATAGCACTTATGGGTAAACCCCCAAATTAATTTTTTCAAATTTTTCGCTCAAACAGGAAGTGAGTTATTTTGCATTTCCTGCGTCAATTTACCATTTTTCCAACAGCGTTTAAAGGACTTTCCCGTCTTCACAGAATCACCAAATTGTACACATACGTCAACAGTCACACATATTGCCTACTGACAAAGTTTGGGATTTTTAAGTGAGAAAATGACTCCACAGCGCCCCCTGGAAGATTTCAAAGTTTAACCATTATATGAATACCTTATCCCCTTTCATTTCTGGTCTTGGTCTGCCATCTAGTGGAGACATTAACCCCCCTTCACACAATGTTCCATTGAAGCAGCAGGAGCAAAGACCTTTACATGGCTGCTGTCAATGCCCTGCGACTGCGACAAGCACTGACGTTCCTGCGTATGAAGACCTACCTGCGCGCCCTCCGACTGCGCCACAGTCCGACGTGCGTGGATGTGCGAGGGCCCTTCGACACTGCTTGCAGTTTTAATTATTATTATTATTAGGGCCCGAGCACTGACAAGTCAGTGAGGGACCTATTGCTATTGCCAAGATTCTTATTATTATTTTTCACGCTCTTTGTCCGTCACTTTGAGCGCATTTTTGGTGGCCTGAACATACATGAAAACTCATGAAATTCTGCACACACGTCGCAGCTGGTGAAAATTTATTTAATTTAACGTGATTGGACGCAAGCGTGGTAAGGGGACTCGCTAGCGCCCCCTAACGTCGGGTCATGTGACCACAAATCTTCTCGGATCTGCATGAAATTTACATATGTCATAGGTCTCATCGGATCATTGGGAAATTAATTTTGTGGAATTTTTTTACCAAACAGGAAGTCGCCCACGCGGCGTGGCGTGCACCGATTTTCATTTTTCAAACACCGCGTTGAGGACTTTATGATGTTCACAGAATCATGAAACCTGCCACGTAGGTTTCAAATCATGAGCTCTTTCATCTGATACCACATTTGCCCAACATTTTACCCCAACAGCTCAGTAGCGCCCCCTAATGCCTTTTCCCACTTAGCATGTACTGACAAACTCTAAAACTCACCAAATTGGACACACTCGTCAAGACTCACGAATATTATTTTTTGGTATGACCGCCACCTTTTAAGTGCCAAAATGACTCTACAGCGCCCCCTAGAACATTAAAAAATGAAGCCCCGCCTTCTACATGCACGTACATGAACGAAATTTAGGAATCATATATATCATGACCAGACGCACAAAAAAGCCTCTTGGACCCATACCCTAAGTCCAACAGGAAGTCGGCCATCTTGGATCACAGGTGCATTTTTTCCGCCATTTTCCCCATTTCCAGGCCTTGCACTTTAACGAACTCCTCCCGCAGTTTTGACTCCACAGACTTCAGATTGGCATTGTATCATCCTCAGACCTTGATGATGTAAACTTGACGACAGATTTTTCCTGCGTTATACCAGGTGGGCGTGGCAGTCGTTTGTTTGTATAAACAAACAACTCCTTATAACTCCTCCATACATTGTCGGATGTTTATACATGCACTGCGTAAAATGTCACACCTGGTGACGCCGTTTCAATTTCAACATCATTGGGGGTGGATGTGGTAAGGGGTCTCCATAGCGCCCCCTAACAGCAGGTCATGTGACCACAAACGTTGTCTGATCTTCGTGAAATTTACAGGTCTCATAGCACTCATGGGTAAACCCTCAAATTATTTTTTTCAAATTTTTAGCTCTAACAGGAAGTGAGTTATTGTGCATTTCCTGCGTCAATTTTCCGTTTTTCCCTCTGCGTTTAAAGGACTTTTCCATCTTCACAGAATCACCAAATTGCCCACATAGGTTCACACTCAGGCGCACTTTAATTTGAGACCATAACTGCCTCTGGGCGTGGCACAACAGCTCAATAGCGCCCCCTAATGCCTTTATCCATTTTTGTACATTTTTCCAAACTCCTACACTCACCAAATTGTACACATACGTCAACAGTCACACATATTGACTACTGACAAAGTTTGGGATTTTTAAGTGAGAAGATGACTCCACAGCGCCCCCTGGAAGATTTCAAAGTTTAAGCCCCGCCTTCCACATTGACATAGAAAAATGAAATCGACAAGGCCTATGTATTATGTCCAGACGCACAAAAAAGCCTCTTGGACCCATACCCTAAGTCCAACAGGAAGTCGGCCATCAAGGCTAAAATGTTCAATCTGGATCATTTTTATTATTATTATATTTTTACGCCTTTTTGAAAGCCTAAACATGCCCCAAAACTCACCAAAACTTGCAATCATGTCCGATCCGGCGAAGAATTTGATATTCTAAGGATCACGGAAATTGCCGACGCAAAAATGGATTAATAGCGCCCCCTAGAAAATTTAAAAAATCAAGCCCCTCCACTCAGATTGACGTAGACAAACAAAATTCATGAAACACATGTATCATGTCCAGACGCACAAAAAAGCCTCTTGGACCCATATCCTAAGTCCAACAGGAAGTCGGCCATCCAGGCAAAAATGCTCAATCTTGATGATTGTTTGGTCCCTTCACCCACATTCCTTTGTGCTGAGAAGTCACCCAGACTCATTTGTGGTCTTAGTTTGCCATCTAGTGGAGAAATTAACCCCATCACACAATGTTCCATTAAAGCAGCAGGAGCAAAGACCTTTACATGGCTGCTGTCAATGCCCTGCGACTGCGACAAGCACTGACGTTCCTGCGTATGAAGACCTCTACCTGCGCGCCCTCCGACTGCGCCACAGTCCGACGTGCACGGATGTGCGAGGGCCCTTCGACACTGCTTGCAGTTTTAATTATTATTATTATTATTATTCACGTTCTTATGCCGTGTCATGAATCGCATTTTTGGCGGCTTGAACATAAATGAAAACTCATGAAATTCTGCACACACGTCGCAGCTGGTGAAAATTTATTTAATTTAACGTGATTGGACGCAAGCGTGGTAAGGGGACTCGCTAGCGCCCCCTAACGTCGGGTCATGTGACCACAAATCCTCTCGGATCGGCATGAAATTTAAATATGTTACAGCTCTCATCGGATCATTGGGAAATTAATTTTGTGGAATTTTTTTACCAAACAGGAAGTTGACCACGCGGCGTGGCGTGCACCGATTTTCACAATTTCGAACAACGCTTTGAGGACTTTATGATGTTCACAGAATCATGAAACCTGCCACGTAGGTTTCAAATCATGAGCTCTTTCATCTGATACCACATTTGCCCAATATTTTGGCCCAACAGCTCAGTAGCGCCCCCTAATGCCTTTTCCCACTTAGCATGTACTGACAAGCTCTAAAACTCACCAAATTGGACACACTTGTCAAGACTCACGAATATTATTTTTTGGTATAACCGCAACTTTTTAAGTGCCAAAATAACTCTACAGCGCCCCCTAGAACATTAAAAGTTGAAGCCCCGCCTTCTACATGCACGTACATGAACGAAATTTAGGAATCATATATATCATGACCAGACGCACAAAAAAGCCTCTTGGACCCATACCCTAAGTCCAACAGGAAGTCGGCCATCTTGGATCACAGGTGCATTTTTTCCGCCACAGGTGCATTTTTCCAGGCCTCGTACTTTAATGCACTCCTCCTGCAGTTTTGACTCCACAGACTTAAGATTCGCATTGTATCATCATCAGACCTTGATGATGTAAACTTGACAACAGATTTTTCCTACGTTATACCAGGTGGGCGTGGCTGTTGTTTGTTTGTATAAACAAACAACTCCTTATAACTCCTCCATACATTGTCGGATGTTAATACATGCACTGCGTAAAATGTGACACCTGGTAACGCCGTTTCAATTTCAACATCATTGGGGGTGGGTGTGGCAAGGGGTCTCCATAGCGCCCCCTAACAGCAGGTCATGTGACCAAAAACGTTGTCTGATCTTCGTGAAATTTACAGGACTCATAGCACTTATGGGTAAACCCCCAAATTAATTTTTTCAAATTTTTCACTCAAACAGGAAGTGAGTTATTTTGCATTTCCTGCGTCAATTTACCATTTTTCCAACAGCGTTTAAAGGACTTTCCCGTCTTCACAGAATCACCAAATTGTACACATACGTCAACAGTCACACATATTGCCTACTGACAAAGTTTGGGATTTTTAAATGAGAAAATGACTCCACAGCGCCCCCTGGAAGATTTCAAAGTTTAACCATTATATGAATACCTTATCCCCTTTCATTTCTGGTCTTGGTCTGCCATCTAGTGGAGACATTAACCCCCCTTCACACAATGTTCCATTGAAGCAGCAGGAGCAAAGACCTTTACATGGCTGCTGTCAATGCCCTGCGACTGCGACAAGCACTGACGTTCCTGCGTATGAAGACCTACCTGCGCGCCCTCCGACTGCGCCACAGTCCGACGTGCGTGGATGTGCGAGGGCCCTTCGACACTGCTTGCAGTTTTAATTATTATTCCTATTATTATTATTTTTCACGTTCTTATGCCGCCACTTTGAGCGCATTTTTGGCGGCTTGAACATGCATGAAAACTCATGAAATTCTGCACACACGTCACAGCTGGTGAAAATTTATTTAATTTAACGTGATTGGACGCAAGCGTGGTAAGGGGACTCGCTAGCGCCCCCTAACGTCGGGTCATGTGACCACAAATCCTCTCGGATCGGCATGAAATTTAAATATGTTACAGCTCACATCGGATCATTGAGAAATTAATTTTGTGGAATTTTTTTACCAAACAGGAAGTCGTCCACGCGGCGTGGCGTGCACCGATTTTCATTTTTTCGAACAGCGCTTTGAGGACTTTATGATGTTCACAGAATCATGAAACCTGCCACGTAGGTTTCAAATCATGAGCTCTTTCATCTGATACCACATTTGCCCAATATTTTGCCCCAACAGCTCAGTAGCGCCCCCTAATGCCTTTTCCCACTTAGGATGTACTGACAAGCTCTAAAACTCACCAAATTGGACACACTCGTCAAGACTCACGAATATTATTTTTTGGTATAACCGCAACCTTTTAAGTGCCAAAATGACTCTACAGCGCCCCCTAGAACATTAAAAGTTGAAGCCCCGCCTTCTACATGCACGTACATGAAGGAAATTTAGGATTCCTATATATCATGGCCAGACGCACAAAAAAGCCTCTTGGACCCATACCCTAAGTCCAACAGGAAGTCGGCCATCTTGGATCACAGGTGCATTTTTGCCGCCATTTTCCCCATTTCCAGCCCTCGTACTATAACGCATTCCTCCTGCAGTTTGAACTGCAGTGACTTCAGATTAGAACTGTATCATCCTCAGACCTTGATGATGTAAACTTGATGACAGATTTTACCTACGTTATACCAGGTGGGCGTGGCAGTCGTTTGTTTGTATAAACAAACAACTCCTTATAACTCCTCAATACTTTGTCGGATGTTTATACATGCAGAGCGTAAAATGTCACACCTGTTCAAGCCGTTTCAATTTCAACATCATTGGGGGTGGATGTGGTTAGGGGTCTCCATAGCGCCCCCTAACAGCAGGTCATGTGACCAAAGACTTTGTCTGATCTTAGTGAAATTTACAGGACTCATAGCACTCATGGGTAAACGCCCAAATTATTTTTTTAAAAATTGTCGCTCTAACAGGAAGTGAGTTATTGTGCATTTCCTGCGTCACTTTTCCGTTTTTCCCTCTGCCTTTAGAGGACTTTCCGGTCTTCACAGAATCACCAAATTGTACACATACGTCAACAGTCACACATATTGCCTACTGACAAAGTTTGGGATTTTTAAGTGAGAAAATGACTCCACAGCGCCCCCTGGAAGATTTCAAAGTTTAACCATTATATGAATACCTTATCCCGTTTCATTTCTGCTCTTGGTCTGCCATCTAGTGGAGACATTAACCCCATCACACAATGTTCCATTGGAGCAGCAGGAGCAAAGACCTTTACATGGCTGCTGTCAATGCCCTGCGACTGCGACAAGCACTGACGTTCCTGCGTATGAAGACCTCTACCTGCGCGCCCTCCGACTGCGCCACAGTCCGACGTGCGTGGATGCGCGAGGGCCCTTCGACACTGCTTGCAGTTTTAATTATTATTCACGTTCTTATGCCGTGTAATGAATCGCATTTTTGGCGGCTTGAACATAAATGAAAACTCATGAAATTCTGCACAAACGTCGCAACTGGTGAAAATTTATTTAATTTAATGTGATTGGACGCAAGCGTGGTAAGGGGACTCGCTAGCGCCCCCTAACGTCGGGTCATGTGACCACAAATCCTCTCGGATCGGCATGAAATTTAAATATGTTACAGCTCTCATTGGATCATTGGGAAATTAATTTTGTGGAATTTTTTTACCAAACAGGAAGTCGCCCACGCGGCGTGGCGTGCACCGATTTTCATTTTTCGAACACCGCTTTGAGGACTTTATGATGTTCACAGAATCATGAAACCTGCCACGTAGGTTTCAAATCATGAGCTCTTTCATCTGATACCACATTTGCCCAATATTTTGCCCCAACAGCTCAGTAGCGCCCCCTAATGCCTTTTCCCACTTAGCATGTACTGACAAGCTCTAAAACTCACCAAATTGGACACACTCATCAAGACTCACAAATATTATTTTTTGGTATAACCGCAACCTTTTAAGTGGCAAAATGACTCTACAGCGCCCCCTAGAACATTAAAAGTTGAAGCCCTGCCTTCTACATGCACGTACATGAACGAAATTTAGGATTCATATATATCATGACCAGACGCACAAAAAAGCCTCTTGGACACATACCCTAAGTCCAACAGGAAGTCGGCCATCTTGGATCACAGGTGCATTTTTGCCGCCATTTTCCCCATTTCCAGGCCTTGCACTTTAACGAACTCCTCCTGCAGTTTTGACTCCACAGACTTCAGATTGGAACTGTATCATCCTCAGACCTTGATGATGTAAACTTGACGACAGATTTTTCCTACGTTATACCAGGTGGGCGTGGCAGTCATTTGTTTGTATAAACAAACAACTCCTTATAACTCCTCCACACATTGTCGGATGTTTATACATGCACTGCGTAAAATGTCACACCTGGTGACGCCGTTTCAATTTCAACATCATTGGGGGTGGATGTGGCAAGGGGTCTCCATAGCGCCCCCTAACAGCAGGTCATGTGACCACAAACTTTGTCTGATCTTCGTGAAATTTACAGGTCTCATAGCACTCATGGGTAAACCCTCAAATTATTTTTTTCAAATTTTTCGCTCTAACAGGAAGTCAGTTATTGTGCATTTCCTGCGTCAATTTTCCGTTTTTCCCTCTGCGTTTAGAGGACTTTCCCATCTTCACAGAATCACCAAATTGCCCACATAGGTTCACACTCAGGCGCACTTTAATTTGAGACCATAACTGCCTCTGGGCGTGGCACAACAGCTCAATAGCGCCCCCTAATGCCTTTATCCATTTTGTACATTTTCACAAACTCCTACACTCACCAAATTGTACACATACGTCAACAGTCACACATATTGACTACTGACAAAGTTTGGGATTTTTAAGTGAGAAGATGACTCCACAGCGCCCCCTGGAAGATTTCAAAGTTTAAGCCCCGCCTTCCACATTGACATAGAAAAATGAAATCGACAAGGCCTATGTATTATGTCCAGACGCACAAAAAAGCCTCTTGGACCCATACCCTAAGTCCAACAGGAAGTCGGCCATCCAGGCTAAAATGTTCAATCTGGATAATTTTTATTATTATTATAGTTGTACGCCTTTTTGACAGCCTAAACATGCCCCAAAACTCACCAAAACCTGCAATCATGTCCGATGCGGAGAAAACTTTGATATTTTAAGGAGCGGGGAAATGGCCGACGCAAAAATTGATTAATAGCGCCCCCTAGAAAATTTAAAAATTCAAGCCCCTCCACTCAGATTGACGTAGACAAACCAAATTCGGGAAACACATGTATCGTGTAAAGACGCACAAAAAAGCCTCTTGGACCCATAGCCTAAGTCCAACAGGAAGTCGGCCATCCAGGCAAAATGCTCAATCTTGATGCTTTTTTGACCCTTCACCCACATTCCTTTGTGCTGAGAAGTCACCCAGACTCATTTGTGGTCTTAGTTTGCCATCTAGTGGAGACATTAACCCCATCACACAATGTTCACTTAAAGGCACAGGAGCAAAGACATCTACATGCCAGTTTTGACAGCCCTGCGACTGCCGCACGCACCGACGTGCACGTACGGCGTTACAGTTGGGGGGAAACAGGGGGGGTGCGAGGGCCCTTCGACACTGCTTGCAGTTTTAATTATTATTCACGTTCTTATGCCGTGTAATGAATCGCATTTTTGGCGGCTTGAACATAAATGAAAACTCATGAAATTCTGCACAAACGTCGCAGCTGGTGAAAATTTATTTAATTTAATGTGATTGGACGCAAGCGTGGTAAGGGGACTCGCTAGCGCCCCCTAACGTCGGGTCATGTGACCACAAATCCTCTCGGATCGGCATGAAATTTAAATATGTTACAGCTCTCATTGGATCATTGGGAAATTAATTTTGTGGAATTTTTTTACCAAACAGGAAGTCGCCCACGCGGCGTGGCGTGCACCGATTTTCATTTTTCGAACACCGCTTTGAGGACTTTATGATGTTCACAGAATCATGAAACCTGCCACGTAGGTTTCAAATCATGAGCTCTTTCATCTGATACCACATTTGCCCAATATTTTGCCCCAACAGCTCAGTAGCGCCCCCTAATGCCTTTTCCCACTTAGCATGTACTGACAAGCTCTAAAACTCACCAAATTGGACACACTCATCAAGACTCACGAATATTATTTTTGGATATAACCGCAACCTTTTAAGTTGCAAAATGACTCTACAGCGCCCCCTAGAACATTAAAAAATGAAGCCCCGCCTTCTACATGCACGTACATGAACGAAATTTAGGATTCATATATATCATGACCAGACGCACAAAAAAGCCTCTTGGACCCATACCCTAAGTCCAACAGGAAGTCGGCCATCTTGGATCACAGGTGCATTTTTGCCGCCATTTTCCCCATTTCCAGGCCTTGCACTTTAACGAACTCCTCCTGCAGTTTTGACTCCACAGACTTCAGATTAGAACTGTATCATCCTCAGACCTTGATGATGTAAACTTGACGACAGATTTTTCCTACGTTATACCAGGTGGGCGTGGCAGTCGTTTGTTTGTATAAACAAACAACTCCTTATAACTCCTCCATACATTGTCGGATGTTTATACATGCACTGCGTAAAATGTCACACCTGGTGACGCCGTTTCAATTTCAACATCATTGGGGGTGGATGTGGCAAGGGGTCTCCATAGCGCCCCCTAACAGCAGGTCATGTGACCACAAACTTTGTCTGATCTTCGTGAAATTTACAGGTCTCATAGCACTCATGGGTAAACCCTCAAATTAATTTTTTCAAATTTTTCGCTCTAACAGGAAGTGAGTTATTGTGCATTTCCTGCGTCAATTTTCCGTTTTTCCCTCTGCATTTAGAGGACTTTCCCATCTTCACAGAATCACCAAATTGCCCACATAGGTTCACACTCAGGAGCACTTTAATTTGAGACCATAACTGCCTCTGGGCGTGGCACAACAGCTCAATAGCGCCCCCTAATGCCTTTATCCATTTTGTACATTTTCACAAACTCCTACACTCACCAAATTGTACACATACCTCAACAGTCATACATATTGACTACTGACAAAGTTTGGGATTTTTAAGTGAGAAGATGACTCCACAGCGCCCCCTGGAAGATTTCAAAGTTTAAGCCCCGCCTTCCACATTGACATAGAGAAATGAAATTTACAAGGCCTATGTATTATGTCCAGACGCACAAAAAAGCCTCTTGGACCCATACCCTAAGTCCAACAGGAAGTCGGCCATCCAGTCTAAAATGTTCAATCTGGATGATTTTTATTATTATTATAGTTGTACGCCTTTTTGACAGCCTAAACATGCCCCAAAACTCACCAAAACTTGCAATCATGTCCGACTCGGAGAAAACTTTGATATTTTAAGGAGCGCGGAAATGTCCGACGCAAAAATTGATTAATAGCGCCCCCTAGAAAATTAAAAAAATCAAGCCCCTCGACTCAGATTGACGTAGACAAACAAAATTCGGGGAAACACATGTATCATGTCCAGACGCACAAAAAAGCCTCTTGGACCCATATCCTAAGTCCAACAGGAAGTCGGCCATCTTGGATCACAGGTGCATTTTTTCCGCCATTTTCCCCATTTCCAGGTCTCGCACTTTAACGCACTCCTCCTGCAGTTTTGACTCCACAGACTTCAGATTGGAACTATATCATCCTCAGATCTTGATGATGTAAACTTGACAACAGATTTTACCTACGTTATACCAGGTGGGCGTGGCAGTCGTTTGTGTGTATAAACAAACAACTCCTTATAACTCCTCAATACATTGTCGGATGTTTATACATGTATCACGTGAAAAGTCACACTTGTTGACGCCGTTTCAATTTCAACATCATTGGGGGTGGGTGTGGCAAGGGGTCTCCATAGCGCCCCCTAACAGCAGGTCATGTGACCAAAGACTTTGTCTGATCTTAGTGAAATTTACAGGACTCATAGCACTCATGGGTAAACGCCCAAATTATTTTTTTCAAAATTGTCGCTCTAACAGGAAGTGAGTTATTGTGCATTTCCTGCGTCACTTTTCCGTTTTTCCCTCTGCGTTTAGAGGACTTTCCCGTCTTCACAGAATCACCAGATTTGCCACATAGGCTCACACTCAGGAGCACTTTAATTTGAGACCATAACTGCCCTTGGGCGTGGCACAACAGCTCAATAGCGCCCCCTAATGCCTTTATCCATTTTGTACATTTTCACAAACTCCTACACTCACCAAATTGAACACATACGTCAACATTCACAAAGATTGACTACTGACAAAGTTTGGGATTTTTAAGTGAGAAGATGACTCCACAGCGCCCCCTGGAAGATTTCAAAGTTTAAGCCCCGCCTTCCACATTGACATAGAAAAATGAAATCGACAAGGCCTATGTATTATGTCCAGACGCACAAAAAAGCCTCTTGGACCCATACCCTAAGTCCAACAGGAAGTCGGCCATCCAGGCTAAAATTTTCAATCTGGATAATTTTTATTATTATTATAGTTGTACGCCTTTTTGACAGCCTAAACATGCCCCAAAACTCACCAAAACTTGCAATCATGTCCGATCCGGAGAACACTTTGATATTTTAAGGAGCACGGAAATGGCCGACGCAAAAATTGATTAATAGCGCCCCCTAGAAAATTTAAAAAATCAAGCCCCTCCACTCAGATTGACGTAAACAAACCAAATTCGGGAAACACATGTATCGTGTAAAGACGCACAAAAAAGCCTCTTGGAGCCATAGCCTAAGTCCAACAGGAAGTCTGCAATCCAGGCAAAAATGCTCAATCTCAATGATTTTTTGACCCTTCACCCACATTCCTTATTGCTTAGAAGTCACTCAGACTCATTTGTGGTCTTAGACTGCCATCTAGTGGAGACATTAACCGCTGCACACAATGTTCAATTAAAGGCACAGGAGCAAAGACATCTACATGCCAGTTTTGACAGCCCTGCGACCGCCGCACGCACCGACGTGCACGTACGGCGTTACAATTGGGGGGGTAAACGGGGGGGTGCGAGGGCCCTTCGACACTGCTTGCAGTTTTAATCTTGTTTTACATTTGCACTGTGTTGTTAGTTATTTTATTATGATTATTTGTTGTGAAGCACATTGAGTTTACCTTGTGTATGAAATGCGCTTTATAAATAAAATTTGATTGATTGATTGATCAATTTATGATCATGTAAAAAAAGGGAAAGCACCAGATTATCTCATTCAAGAAGCTGCAACTGTTCAATGACAATTAATCAATTATCAGAATAGTTTTTAATATTTTTATATAGTTTTAATAGTTTTCTGTAGAGTTGTACAGAAGCTGCAGCAGTTTATGTCTCATCTAACGTCCAGACTCCAGACTGAAAGTAACACGACTCATGACACAGACACTCATTTTCTGTTCAAGCTGGCTTCAATCTGAGGCAACAGGGTTTTGTTTGGTGGGTTTTTTTTAATGGAGCAACATTAAAGTCAAACAAAACATCAGAGAACATGAAAGCTCTCTTGTACAATTGATAACTCGGCTTCTTTTTGATGTCCGCTCTCCTCAGAACAGCTCGGCCTCTCCTCTGGTGGTGGTGGCCGCATTATTTATTCAATCACCTGTACCTGAGTGTTACTGAGCGTGGTCATAATAATCGTATTCATTAACATGACTCTGATCATAATGACAGGTAATAAACTCCATATACTGAACCTACGTCTCTGTCATGATGCAGAGTAAAAGCCATCTCATCCTTTTAAAGCTGCACTCAGATGTTTAGAAAGCTGCACTCAGTCAGTCCCAACATGGAAGAAGAAGCTTGTTTTTGTAGTTTTAGACTCTTCATGGTCCACTGAGGTAGTTAAAAACTGTTTCATGTGTCTCAGTGTTGTTTTGCATGCTGGATAAATGTGTTTTTGGAGGAGTCAGACAGTTTACTTCAGCTGTGTGACGAGATGAAACCAGACTGGATGATTGCGCCACTTTCTGGGCAGATAGTTGTCGTCGCTTCTAGAGATGTGTCATTAAAACCGAATAATCAAATAATTGTTCGCTGGGTCTAAAGTCGACCTTTGTGCTGTGGTTGTTTTTTTAAATTTGTATTGAAAAACCTTAATGAAGAGTTGAACTGTGTAGTCTACTATGAAGGATTCATTAGCTACTAGTACAGAGCAATTCTCACTTTCAGCCACTAGGGGGATGTCTACGTTTTTGTAACCACCTCCACTTTATTTTGAAGTAAAGACTGAAACCGAGTGAATTTTTACTGCTGCCCTCGGCTACTTTGCCTCGGTAGTAAGTTAGTCTGCTAGCTAGCTGACTGAAGGAAACATGATGCAGACGAAGCCACACAAAAGTCCAACGTGGAAAAACGGCGTCTGCTGTGATGGTTACTGAGGGAGACGGACCTGACGATAATCACCAAACTAGTACGTCAACATTTGTAACAGCTCCTCAAAAGTGTGACAAGAGTCTCAGAGAGAAAACTAACATTACGTCTCTCATTGCTAACATGATTGTAAAGGATCTGCTCAGAGTTGTTCATGACGGGGAGAAAAAAATACACGCTGTTATATTTTTAGGGGTCTGTAAGCCTATAAGTTTCTGTAAAGAAATGAAGGCTGATTATCATTTAAATTAATACAAGTTTGCGCAGTTACAGCTTGTTATTTGTTATAAATACTGAAAGTTACTTTTAGATGCATTTAGCCCCTGTAAATGTTGGCATGCAGCGAATAACAACAATGGATAATGGATGCAATTAACAACTGTTTTCATTAGTGATTAATCTGCCAGTTATTTCTTCAATTAACTGATTAATTGTTTGGTCTATAAAATGTTAGAAAATAGTGAAATATTATGATTTTGAAGAGGCGAAATATTAAAATATCTTCTTTTTATAATCTGACTAACAGTTCAAAACCCAAAGATATTCAGTTTACTGTCATATGTGACAAAAAAAATCATTAAATCAACACATTTTAGAAGCTAAAACAAGCACATTTTTGGCATTTTTGCTTCACAAAACGACTCAAACGATTATTCGATCATCAATATAGTTACTGATTAATGAACTAATCGCCTAATTGTTACAGCCCTACAGTACAGTAACCTCTGTATATAATGGTAAATAAAGATTTTGGACACTTATAAATCATAATATTCAGTTTACTGTTATACATTACAAAGAAAAGTATTAAATCATCACATTTGTGAAGCTGGAACCAGCAAATATTAGAAAGTTTTGCTCAACCAATCATTGGAGCCGTCTGAACTGACTGTGAACCTTCAACTCGCTCATGATGCATCAGTCGAGCTGTGACATTTAACCCGGAAACATCTGGGGTTGAAAAACATGACGTACAAACCAATGCACACAAAAGTCCTAAATTTAGAGAAGTTTCCTTATTTTTCTCAGTTCAGTCGGTGACAACAAGCTCCACGTGTGTCTAACCAGTGAACACAATGTGTGTAACAACCGCCTGCATTGGATTAGTCTCAGCTGAGGTGATCAGACCATTAAAATATGAACAACAGTGAATTACAGCAGAATTAACTTCGCTGTGATTACCGCCTAATGAACTAGAAACATTTGTAAGCTCGCCTAAAAGCACGTGTTAGTAATGGATTGTTTCATTTACCTGCATCACGCTGAGCTGCTTGTTTCGGAGAACGATTTGTAGATTACGAGAGGAATTAGTGTCTCAATACCTTTAAAACATAATTGGTTTGTCTCCTGCTGATTTAGAGTCTGTTGATATTACACTGATGGTTGCTTAGCTGATAAAATATGCTCCAGTGCAGTTATCTGTACCACTGCTGTGCATACATTAAGTACAGTTAACGTTTATAGTTGCAGCAATTATTCTACTGAATACTCAATTTGAAGATCAAATCCTATTAGGACAAGTCATGTGACCATAAGCTGGACTTTTTCCACTCAGTTTATATTTAGACAGTTTCACCTAAACGCTCGTACATGTTTAACTTACTTTCTCTCTTCCTTTCTTTCTCATTTTTCTATAACAGAAACTAACTTTCAGTCAGTTTCAGCCATTTAAGAGCAGCAGAACAAGCTTGTAATTACAAAATTGTCATATTACATATCACCCATTTTTAACCTCATGTGCAGTTGATGTGGCCATGGCTGGAACTACAATATAGACAATCTAGGAAAGTGTCCGGGGGCCCTTAATGATGGTACAGAAAAAAATGTTCATGCATGTTGACTCCATAGAAATACAACATTGTCTAGAAGTGATAATTATGGTTGTAAGGGCCAATAAGTTAATAATTGAATGGTAATAATTTTGTTAAAAAACAGTTAAAAATTGGTAATGATAGTTTCATCATAATTCATACAAGATTTAAAATATCTTAGTTTAAAATGTATAATTTAGTAATATGTACATGATAAAAATGTTCTGTGTCTTTAAATTCTTTGCTATGATGTCACTGTGCAGTTGTACCTGTGACCGGATGTAACAGTTTTCATTACATTTAGTCAAAAGACTTAGCTAACAATAGCTGCAGCATGCTAGGAGAGTGAAGCTTGCTGCTCAGAAGAAAGGAATTAGAGCTCAACAAAAGAAGCTGATGCAGAGACGGGTCATCTTCTGAAGTATTCTCCAAGACAAGCTGAAGCATTTACTCTGAAAATAAGATGGCTAACGTAGAGGAGCAAGGAGGTCTCGAGGATACACTGGAACAGAGAAGGTCACGTAAGCTAACAGAGAAAGCAAAAGAGGAGAAACTGCAAAGGTGCATAACAATGAGGAAACGCACATTGGTAGCTCTGACAAGTAAAATGAAAGATGTGGAGACACTGATGAGTGAAGCTCAAAATGTAAGACATGTGGAAGAGGAGATGGAAAATGATTTTGCACCTTCTTTAAATGAGTTTACATGCCTCAACAACGAAGTCGCCAGTCTTTTGTCTGAAGATGAACAAATATCTAATCAGGAGAAATGGTTTGAACCCAAAATGGCATCCATTAAAAAATTCATGAAAGAAACTAAAAAATGGATTGCAGAAGTTCATGAATCTGCACTGCAAAAAGAAAAGGATGATGAGGTTGACCTGCAAGATACTGTTAAAATAAGTGACAGTGTTTCACAAATTGGTGTCAACGATGCTCGGCACATCCGCACGAATGGATCTCAAGTTAGTTCCTCATCAGCCATATCACGAGTTTCGTCAACACGTGTTAAACAAGAAGCTGAACATGCAGCCCTGCTCGAACGTATGGCTGCACAGAAGAAAAGACAGCAGATTGAAATTGAAATGGCCAGACTCAAGGTTGTAAAGGAAGAACTTGAGCTGGAGACTGCATTAGCGGAAAGTAGTGCAAAACTAAAAGTGCTCAAAGAATATGAGAAATCAGAAGATGGTTCGAATAGCCACACATCAGCCAAAAAGCTGCGAGTTGAGAACCGGAAGCGAGAAGGAACCATCTTTTCACTTCTTCAAGCAGACAACGCAAACTTTCACACACCACCACAAATGCTGCAATCCGTGGTTCAAAATGACTTGAATTATAACACACAAACCAACAGAGGTGACGAAATACTGAAAGTCATGCAAAATCAAAATGTAATTACTGAGCTCCTTGTAAAACAACAGAAGCAATCTCAGCTACCAATGAAGGATATTCCTTTCTTCAAGGGCGATGCACTGCAATACAAGTGCTTCATCAGAGTGTTCGAACATTCAATAGAACAAAAGACGGACAATGATCAAGACAAATTGTATTTTTTGGAACAGTTTACAGTAGGTGAACCCCAAGAATTAGTTCGCAGCTGTGCACACATGCCACCCAGCAAAGGCTACTATGAGGCAAAGCGACTGCTTCAGAAGCACTATGGGGATGAACTACAGATTGCCAGCGCGTACATTGAAAAGGCACTGAAGTGGCCACAGATCAAGTCCGATGATGGGACAGCATTGAATGCTTACGCAATGTTCTTGGTTGGATGTCGCAACACTATGGAAGACATAGACTTCCTAGAAGAGATGGACAACCCTACCAACCTACGGACGGTGGTGTCTAAACTACCCTACAAAATGAAAGAACGTTGGCGTGTTGAAGCATACGATATCAAAGAGCGAAGAGGCAGAAGAGCAAAGTTTGCCGATTTAGTGCGCTACATAGACCGTCAAGCTAAAATAATGATAGACCCTCTCTTTGGTAATATACCAGACAGCCGCCCAAGCACAACTGGGAAAACTGAATACAAAGAAAGGCTTCCTGCAAAGAGAGAGGTCCGTGGAAACAGCTTCGCAACCAATGTTTCAACTGAAAAACAACAGCCTTCAGGAACATGTGTGAAATCAGCGAACCCAAGCAAAACTGGGACCGCCTTTGAGAAGCCATGTTTGTACTGCCAGCAGTCTCACACCCTAGCTTCATGCAACAAAATCAAAATGCAGCCACACAAGGATCGCATGGAGTTCTTGAAGTCGAAAGGCTTATGTTTTGGATGCTTAACCTATGGCCATCTCAGCAAGTTCTGCAAAAGAAGAATTGAATGCACAGATTGTGCGTTAAGGCATCCAGACATTCTACATATAGTAAAAAAGGAAAGTTCTGTCTTTCCTGAGAAGAATGATGGTGCTCACGGAAACAAAGACAGTTCTGTATCATCTGAGAAGGATTATGGAGCTCACGGAGATGAAGTGTCATGTGCTCAAGTTTCTGTCACGCAAGAATCCTGTAGCCTTACGGGGGCCGGAGAACCTGAATGTGTGCTGTCACTTGTACCGGTGAAGATTAAGTCAAAAAAGAGCGACAAATATGTGGAAACGTTCGCCCGGGAAGTACAGCAACATTCTGCACGGGAGACTTGCAAAAGAAATTGAACATTAAAGGGAAACCAACAAAAATACTTCTCAGCACAATGGGTCAAAATGAACCTGGAGAACAGAAAGTCATGAACAGTTATGTGATATCGGACCTGGAAGTGTGTGGACTGGAAGACACCAAGTATATGGACTTGCCCAAGGTGTACACACACAGCAACATACCTGTTCATACCGACAACATACCTAAACAATCAGATATTGAGGAGTGGCCTTATCTCAAAGAGGTACACTTGCCAGAATTGAAAGCAGATGTAGGCCTACTCATCGGAGCAAACTGTCCAAAAGCTATGGAGCCGTGGCTATCATCAACAGCAGAGACGGAGGCCCTTATTCCGTGAAAACTGCCATTGGCTGGATCGTCAATGGGCCCATGAGAAAGGAATTGGATGACACAGAGAACAAGCCACCTCAGTGTTCAGTGAACAGGATCTCTGTGATGGAAATTGAGAAGCTGCTGGTTCAACAATACAATACTGACTTCTCAGAGTGCAACTACAATGAAAAAGAATCACAAGAAGACAAACTGTTCATGCAGTCTGTGCAGAAAACAACCACTCTGGTGAACAGACATTACAGCATTGGATTACCACTCAGAAACAGGAAGCTCCAAATGCCTAATAACCGTTGTGTGGCAGAACAGCGCATAGTCAGTTTGCTCTGAAAATTCAAGAAGAATCCTGTGTTCTTTGAAGAGTACAAAGACTTCATGGATACCATCATTGGCAAAGGCTACGCTGTCCAAGTTCCAGCACATCAGCTTAACCGTGATGACAAGAAGGTGTTCTACATACCGCACCATGGGGTGTATCATCCCAAGAAAAGAAAGCTACGAGTGGTCTTCGACTGCACAGCCTCGTTTCAGGGCCGGTCTCTGAATGGAGAGTTACTTCAGGGACCCGACTTGACCAACACGCTGGTTGGTGTCCTCTTAAGATTTCGGGAGGAGCCAATAGCCATGATGGCAGACATCGAGTCGATGTTTTATCAAGTCAACGTCCCAGAAGAGGACGTGGATCTCCTCCGCTTTCTTTGGTGGCCTGATGGCAAATTGGATGAGCCCTTGGAAGAATTTAGGATGACAGTGCACCTCTTCGGTGCCACCTCATCACCAAGTGTCGCTTCATATGCGCTGAGAAGAATCGCAGAGGACCACAAAGCCACTGCATCCCCAGAAGCTGTGCAAACAGTCTTACGTAGCTTCTATGTAGATGACTGTCTGACAAGTTTAGCTACAGAAAATGATGCAGTGACCTTGGCTAGTGACCTTCGCACTTTGTGTGCTAGTGGAGGCTTCACTTTAACAAAATGGATGAGTCACAGCAGGAAGGTGTTAATGTCCATCCCAGAAGTACACCGAGCCAGTGAAGCAAATGGCCTGGATTTAAGCCACGATGCTCTACCAGTTGAGAGGGCTCTTGGCATACAGTGGGATACAGAAACAGACACTTTCACCTACAGCATGAAGCTTCAAGACAGGCCGATGACAAGAAGGGGCATTTTATCCATTGTCAACTCAATCTACGACCCCCTCGGTTTCCTGGCCCCGGTCGTCTTGCCTGCTTAACTTCTGTTGAAAGAGCTTTGTAAAGAGCAACATGGCTGGGATGACAACATTGATGAAAAACATGCTGAAGAGTGGAAAAGATGGAAAGAAGATGTTACTCACCTTTCCAACTTCCATGTTAACAGATGTTTGAAACCTTCAGACTTCGGAGGCACTGCCACAGCCCGTCTACATCATTTCTCAGATGCCTCAGAGTATGCATATGGCACTGTGTCCTATCTACTACTAGAAAATAAGCAAGGCAAGAAACATTGTTCTTTCCTGATGGGGAAAGCAAGGGTGACTCCACTCAAGCAGGTCACAATCCCCCAACTTGAGTTGACGGCAGCAGTCACTGCAGTGAAGATAAACAAGATGTTACGTCAAGAACTTAAAGTTCCATTGCAACAATCTGTCTTCTGGACCGACAGCACAACCGTGCTCAGGTACATTGACAATGACACTGCTCGATTCAAAACTTTTGTTGCAAATAGAGTCACATTGATCCAAGAAGCCACCAAACCTTCTCAATGGAGCTACATTGGAACAGCAGAAAATCCTGCAGATCAAGCTAGCAGGGGCCTGAAGGCCAAGAGTTTGATACGGGGAGGAACATGGATTAATGGACCAGACTTCTTGACGAACAATGAACGTGATTGGCCGAAACAACCTGTGGAAAGGAAAGAAAACCTTCAAGACGATCCGGAGGTCAAAAACACAGTTACAGTCAACATTGTCAAAGTCAAAGATAACATTGAACCAATGAACAAGTTGTTCAACTATTACTCAGACTGGCATAAACTAAAAAGGTCAGTCGCCTGGATTTTAAAGGCAAAGAGAACGTTGTGGCAGCTCAAGGATGAAAGAAAAGAGTTCTCAAGAACAATCAGTCAAACTGAAAAGGACCCAGAAAGGCAAAAGTTAAAACTAGAGCAGCACATGGAAAAATACAAAATGACAACAGAACGGAAATCACTTACCTTGGACGATTTGGACACTGCAGAGTCAGAGATAATTCAGTTCAGCCAAAGACAACACTTCGGAGAAGAAATCAAAGCTCTGAAAAAGGGCAAACAAATCAGTTGCAACAGTCGGCTTTTAAAACTAGATCCGATTCTCCAAGATGGCACCTTGAGAGTTGGCGGAAGACTCAACATGTTGGCCATGCCAGAAAGCATCAAACATCCAGTCATACTCTCTAAGGACAGTAGAGTCGCCACACTAATCTTGAGAGACATACACCAAAGAGCAGGACATTCTGGACGGAGTTATGTCTTGGCACACTTAAGAAGCAAGTATTGGATTCCACAAGCCAATTCTGCCATCCGAAAGTTAATCAACAAGTGCAGTGTGCCGCAGGGCAAGTGGAAGGGTCGGCGAGCAAAAGATGGCGAACCTACCTAAAGATCGCCTCACGCCCGACAAACCTCCTTTTACGAACACCGGCGTTGATTACTTCGGGCCAATTGATGTTAAGCGGGGCAGGAGTACAGTCAAGAGATATGGCGTGTTGTTCACCTGCCTCATCCTCAGAGCCGTGCACATCGAAGTTGCAGACAGCCTCGACACAGACTGCTGCATCAATGCAATGGTCACTGTCCAAAACCTATTATGTCTGAAATGGAGATGCAAGGTTTTCCAAGTTTTGGTTAGCAGGCCATAATGCACTGTGGTTAGGTTGTATCAAAAAGCGTGCGGGGGGAAAATTACCAAAAAAACACCAGCGGTAACCATAAGGAAGAGAAAGCAGTGGCTGCATTAAAAAAAGGTTTCAAGATTCAAGATTCAAGACAACTTTATGAATCCCCTTGAAGGGCAATTCATTTGACTGCTCGCACCACAACATACTCGTTCACATAAATAACAAGATGAAACACAGAAGAAAGAAGAAGAGTTGGCAGCTGTGTGCAAAATCAGTGCAAAATCTGCAAAATCTCTGTGCAAAGTCTGCAAAATGTGTGTGCAAAGACTGCAAAATCAGTGTGCAAAGTCTGCAAAATCAGTGTGCAAAGTCTGCAGGCCCTAGTCCAATAAATAGTTCATTAAGAGGTAGTATCAGGTACAGATCGGGACACAAACGAGGAACCGGAGGGCTCAGGCTGAATCAGAGTCGTTTATTACAGGCAGGGGTCAAAACCAGGCAGGCAGTAGAATAGGCGAAGGTACAGGTAATCGGCTGGCTATAATCTAGGTCACGGATCAAAAGCTGGTCATACACAGGGAGATACTCAAGGAAATTATACGCTGGAACTCTGACTCTAAGGACAAGACGATCTGGCACAGAGGGGAGGGGAGACACGGCTTAAATACACAAGGAGGGGGAAGACAACTAGACACAGGTGAAACACATTAGGGAGGGGAAAGCAATCACACAGGCGGGAAACTTGACAGGAAGACAGGGGTAAGACAAGGACTTCAAAATAAAACAGGAAGTGGCACAACAAGAACAGAAAATCAACTAAAACCCTAACAGGCACTAACGGGCCCTGACAGGTAGCCTATACAAGCTATAAATGATAATAAAAAAAATGCACTACAGTATCCAGCTGCACAGTGCAATAACATACAGATACAACTGGACCTCATATAGATTTGTTCAGGAGTCGGACAGCAGAGGGGATAAAGGACAAACATGCGGGTTGGGCATAGCGACGCCCTGAAGGCAATAATGAAAATTCATTTCTTAAGATTTGCCCGGAAGTACTCAAAATATTGTGTGACTTCCTCATGACCTGTAGTTCCCATAAGGAACCTAGGTCTCTCTGCTTAAGTTCGATGATCTTTGGAGCAGGTTCACACGATGTGTTGAGACTATTTCTGTCCTTGGTGACAGATTAGTAAACCAACAGATAAAAGAGTAAGTTAAAAGGCTTTCAATGAATGACTGATAGAAACGACAGAGCACATAAGTAGCTAAAAAGGCTAAAAATGAAGAAGAGAAGGTTTAAACATAAATTAATAAAAGGTGAAGGGGGCCTTGGATGTGGCAAATGTGTTGGCAAACAGTAATTTATGTATGCTGACACAAATATCTGGTCCTACAAGGAACTACTCTCCGGAGACTGAAAATGTGATCTCTGTTATTAGCCTTTGAGCCATTTCTAAACAATCTAACGTGACCAAATCTCTTCATAATGAAGGAACATGTCACCCAGTGCAGCTGTGTTTGGCTCATTAATATGTTTTTAATAGTTTTCGGGTAACAACAGAGGTCCATGGCACAGAGGAATGAGATATACCAGGCTTTAGATTCACACATAATACTTATTAGTAGATAAATTCATTGTTTGTTTGACTTTGCACATAAACTTAATTGATAATAAGGATAGTATATAAAATTACCAGCCATAATATCCTTTAATGAGGTCTGTGAGGGTTCAGTGTTGAGGGGTTTTGGGTCATAAACTAGTATTAGTGCTTTTTTAAAATTTATTGTCGGTCCAGATGTGAAATCAGTGATTTTATTCATTTATATATTTATTTTTCTTCCTCTGCCCACCTTTTCCATATGCTAATGATGCTGCCCACTATAGGATACCAGCAGCAGCAGCAGCCGTCCACCTGTCTGATGTGTTTCCATGGTGATGAGGGTTGAGAGTTGAAGTGGCTTATGTACTGTACTGTAATACACATACAGTTAGTTAGATGTGGTGGAAAAAAAACAGAGAAATGGAGTTGTTCTTTGAAAGTAGAGCTGGTCAGTGATGAAGAAGATGAAGATGATTTAAAAGGAAATTAGATGTTGAGAGTTATTTTAATGTATATACCTGTTTGACCTCTTTTCTTTGACAATTACAGAAATAAGTCAGGACATTTAATGCATCTAAAACCAAAATTCAGCTGATTCACATTTTTATATATGCAAATGTACAAATTTGACCTGTATTAATTCAAAAATCAGCATTCAAACATCCTGTATTCTTTATATTCTATAAAATGTTCTCCTGAATCATAAAATAGTGATTGCAAATACCTTTTTCCCCCTTATAAATAAACAAAATACACTCTTGTTTACACTCTCTGACAGCTTCACTAACGATTAATCAAACATTTATTATTAACTAATGGGGGAATTTATGAATGTGAATTGGTGCAGAGATTAATTTTGAGTCAGAATATGAACAGCATGTGAAGGGTTAAAGCAGGATTTTGTCATTTTGGCTCTGAACATGTAATGCTGTGTTTGTGAGTTTGTATATAAGGGTGATGGTGCTCTGGGATGCTGCTGTGCTCGACTAAGAATAGCATCGTTGCTGGTCCTTTTGCCTGCAGACACTGTCTGAATACCAAGTCAACACAACTGCACCTCTCACACGCGCACTCTACCACACATTACCGGCTATACCTGAGCTATTTGTAGCCTTCCCTTTTTTTAACTGTACCGTGCTGTGAGTGGATCTGTCTGTCTTTCTCTGACTGCAGTATAAAAGATCACCTAATAGCAAAGCCAAATGAGCTGATTTCTCTTTAGATATTGCCACACAGTGTGTCATGAGTGATGCTTTAGCTGTGGAAATGTCCCCAAAGTTAAGTGGATATTTTAAATTGTGCTTTTTTTTAAATGTTACGCCTTGAGAGGATATTTTCGGCTGTTCCTCACGTTGAGATAGACTTTAAGAGGACTGTTTGATGGTTAAAGTACCTTGTAAGTCTACTACAGCGGCATATCTCCTCTGTTCTTCTTTAAAAACAAAAATCATGAACCAAAAGAGAAATTTATACTCAAAATTAAAATTCTTTGATTTTTTTTTGTGATGAAAGCTTTACATCATTTTTGATTAAATTCAGTCCCATCATCCGCTTATGTAGCTCGAGTCCTTATTTCTTATTTAGATGCAGAAAAACAAATCTTGCATAAAGTGATATCGTGACGTTCGATCATCAGCAGAGCAGACGGTCACACTGAGCCTGATCGCATCCTGATACAACAACACGAGAGCCACAGACTCAAAGTAACACACACATCAGCTTTCTGCTTTAAGCTTTTAGCAGCTTCTAAAGTCTGTAAAGTGTCTGTGTAATAAAGTGTAATAAGTGTAATAATGACAGGAAATGAGAATTAGACATAGACAGAAACTAAATGGCATCTGCTTATTTCACATCTGCTGATTTCAACTTGGAAAAATGACTTTGTTGCTACTGAAGGCAAAAGTGACCAAGAGTCCATAAAAGTATAACTTTAAATCTAACAGACCTCCCCTTATTTAATGTTTTAAAGCAACATATACGGGTCAGTAATAAATAAGGTTGGCAAGATGAGCAATTAAAAATATGTTAAAAAATAGATTTAAAAGCAGCATCAGGTTTGTTAAAATGTACATTTAGTATTTGTGTTGGTTTTATATCATTTGAAATGACATTTGCACCATTTTTTTTTACCAAAAGTAAGACTGAATGCTCCTGAAAATGTCAAATGGTGTAACCACAAAAGAATGCTAAATATTACATATTTTATCCACCTACAGTGTATTTAAGTGGACTTATACTAATAATTACTTCATTTAAAAATGTTAAATGTTTCCTGATCTCCATGATTCCCCAGATTAAATGTAATATTTAGAACAATTGTATTCCATTACCTTTATTTAATATAAAAAAATTATAATGTACTGTAATGCCAAACTAGTTGATATGGTGTTTTATTGAGAATTTACTGTTTTTAAGCAAGTTGAATTATTTGGAACAAAGTTTTTATGGTTACACCACTTAGACATTTTTGCCATAATCCTCTAATATATTCTCTCAAAATGGATTAAAAGCAGAAATTTGATGCTGGGTCCACAAAACAAGAATGTGTGCAAGTTATTCATACGTTCATTTTCACATTTTAACCCCTTTAAATTTGAATAAACCACATGGACCCATAAACAATTGATAATTCATAATACACTATAGTGTAGTTGTAAGCAGGTGTAAGTCTGTATTAACGTATTTGTCAACAAGCATAACTCCTTTATAATTGAAATATAAAATACATCTCACTCACAATATATTAAACTGTCCTTATTTCTGCTTAAAACTACCTGAGGCTGTTATAAAGTATTTATTAAAT